>NW_027513213.1:0-246375 GCF_048772815.1 Callospermophilus lateralis | reverse complement strand
GGTCAAACAACAATTAGCGGAAGGACATATACAACCTTCTGTGTCTCCCCATAATACTCTCATTTTTGTCCTTAAAAAGAAATCTGGTAAATGGAGATTATTGCAAGATTTAAGAGCCATTAATAATGGGATGGTTTTTATGGGACCTGCTCAATCAGAGATTACTCAATTGTGTGCTTTGCCAAAAACTTGGTATGTTTTCGTTGTAGATATTAAAGATCGTTTTATTTTCAATTCCAATTCATCCTGAGGATATTCCAAGTTTTGCATTTACTATACCTGCACTGAATCATGAAGGTCCTGACAAGAGATATGAGTGGAAAGTACTCCCTCAAGGGATGGCTAACAGCCCAACTATGCGTCAAATTTATGTTAACAAAGTAATCCAGCCAGTTAGAAATCAAATTCCTGAAATACAAATTTTTCACTATATGGATGATGTATTATTAGCACACAAAGTTAAAAACCCATTGCTAGAATGGTATGCCACACTTACAAACGTATTAAAAAATTATAACCTAGAGATAGCAATAGGTAAAATACAATTAAATTTTCCAATTAACTATTTAGTAGCTCTATTATCCTCAACCATGGTCAGTCAACCAAAAATTCAAATACGAGTAGATCAACTCAAATCAATTAATGACTTTCAAGAGTTATTAGGAGACTTAAATTGGATAAGGCCTTATCTAGGTATTCCAACAGGAGAGTTGGGACCTTTATTTGATATCCTAAAAGGACCATGAGATCCAAATTCACTCAGAATGTTAACGCCTGAAGCAAGAAAAGCAATAAAAATCATTGAAACATATATGGGAAATATGCTTTTGGATAGAGTTGATATTATTTTGCATTTATTATTTATTGTACTAACAACAAAAAAAAATATTTCTACAGGAGTATTTTGGGAAGAAGGTCCATTATTATGGATACATTTATCTTATTCTTCTAACACTATTATTACTTGCTATCCTGAGCCTGAGGGAGAATTAATACTCATAGGAATAAAAGCAGCAAAAAGAGTGTGTGTGGAATTTCACCCAATAAAATTATTACTCCATATACTATGAATCAAATTGATGAATTAGCTAATTAGTTAAATACTTGGGCAATAATCGTGTGTAAATCTAATGTTTCATTTGATAACCACTTACCATCTTATCTTTTATTGTCTTTTTGGTCATCGCATCCTGTAATTTTTCCAAAAATGACAAGAAAACACCTATCATGAATGCTCCAAATATATTCACCGATGGGTTAAATAATGGTACAACAGCAATAGTTACACCTGATCCAACTTTTATATTTTTAGTACCAAAACAATCAGCTCACAAGGTAGAGCTTAGTACAGTATTACAAGCTTTTGTGATTTTTAAAGATTCTGTATTTAAATTATTTTCCGATAGTCAGTATATAGTTAATGCTATAGTATCCCTTGAAGATGCTGGTAGGATTTCCCCTTTCTCTACTGTTTTCTCTTTGCTTTCCACTATACAAAGTCTAATCTGGGACAGAAAAGATCCATTCTTTATAGGACATATCAGGGCACATACAGGATTGCCTAAAGCCCTTAGTTTGGGCAATGATTTAGCAGATAAAACTACAATTGACATACATACATATTTTCTTTACACTAGAAGAAGCAATAAATTTTCTTAAAAAGTTCCATGTCAATGCTTATACATTACAAAAGCATTTCAAAAAAACTAAGGAACATCTAGACAAATTATAAAACAATGTCAAAATTGTGTGACCTTTTTACCACAAGTTAATCTTGGAGTCAATTCTAGAGGATTGATACCTAACCATATTTGGCAGATGGACGTCACACACTTGCCAGAATTTGGAAAATTAAAATATTTGCATGTTACAGTTGATATTTGTTCTGGATTTTTAATGGGCTCCCTTCATGCTGGAGAAAAAAACTAAAGATGTTATAGCTCATTGCTTACAAAATTTTGCCACTGTGGGCATTCCAAAACAGTTAAAAACAGATAATGCCCCCGGTTACACTTCTAACTCTTTTAAACAATTTTGCTCATCATTTGGCATTACTCATATAACAGGAATCCCATACAATCCACAGGGACAAGGCATAGTTGAAAAAGCACATCAAACAATAAAAATGTACTTATTAAAGCACAAAGACGGAATTGAGAAGGGGTATATATTCCCCAAAGATAAACTTAAATTAACGCTTTTTACTCTAAACTTTTTAAACTTGGATTCATCAGGACTTAGTGCTGTGGAAAGGCATATGTTTCCAAAAAATGTGCATAAGCCCAAGGTCCTTTGGAAGGATATTCTAATAGGACAATGGAAAAGTGTTGACCCAGTAATTGTCTGGAGTCGGGCGTCTGTTTGTGTGTTTCCACAGGAAGAACAGCAGCTGATTTGGATTTTGGAGAGATTAACTAAAGTCCTGACCCAGTGATTGTCTTTAGTCAGGGGTCTGTTTGTGTGTTTCCACAGGAAGAACAGCAGGCAATATGGATTCCAGAGAAATTAACTAAAGTGATTTCTATAGACCAAAAAGAAGATGATTTGGCTCAAATTCATAACAGCTGATATCCAAAACTCCAGTTTGGCTATCCTTACATCTGCGACAGAACCAGGATGCTTTTTTCAATATCTATTTTATTATTGCCCTTTCCCACATCATGAAGTTCTATTTTCTATTTTTTTTTTTTTTTGAGCTCATACAGACCTAGGTTAATGTTTTGCTGATCAGTTCTATTTTTTGACTATAGAGTTTTTAGACATTCCAATGGTGATTTCACCTGTAAAAAGTTATAAGGCCTTTACTATTATGTTATGTGTTGTATATATTATATTATTTGTGCACACTTGTGTTTTGTGTTTTATGTTTGAATGTACATATATCCATATATCATATATGATGTGCGCTCATGAAAAAATGGATCCAATTTTTTTTTATTCACGTGATTTAAATAGTTTAATTTAAATTGGGTAAACAACTGTTGAGGATTGTTTTAATATGTGAACAAAAAAAGGAGTTTAGCAGAACTGTTTGTTGACTTTCACCTTTCCTTTTCATTATATTTAATAATTCTCTTCAAGATAATGTAAATTGTTAAGATAATTGGGTTTTTTAGTGCCTTCTGGAATGGTAAGTAATTTTTTCTTTAGCCATTATTGCCAGAATTCCAATCTTCAACCCAGTGCTGGTGAAGACAAAGATAAAACCAATCTACAGCTTCTGCAATAGCCATCACTGAACTGCTTGCAGAACTTGCCTGGAATATATATCACTTGTATGCATTGTGAACTAACATGTATGCATTGTGAACTATCTGTTGGTGCAGCGACTTGTGGTAGTGTTGGGGTAATTTTGCTGATGCTCTCATTGGTGGTACAATTTTTCCAAAAGGAGACATCAATTGGCTTGGTCTATCTTCCCTATTCTCACTTTATAGAGGTCAGGAACCTTACAGAGGAAGGCGAAAGACTTCATCTGCAATGACTGTACTTTCGGCCATTTTGGTTTTGGATGCACACATGGGATCTTTCTTTAGATCCATAAGGGGCTGAGAATTTAATCAACAGCCTCACACAGAGCTAAGAGGCTGATTCAGACACATCCCTTTCCAAAGCAATTAAGCAAAGAGCCACAGGTGATTTCCATTCATTTCCATTTGAAAACTGTTTTCTTCAGGTTTCACAAAGGGGTGGCCTGAGGCAAAGAACTACCTGACATTCAGGGTAACAGAACAATATGTAAGCAAATGTCCCAAAGCAGGGTTTATCCACTGAGACTTTTCTGGTCACAGTGATCTGAGTTTTCTGAGATTCTCGCCATTCACTTCAGCTATCCAGAACATAGCCATGTCACAGACCTTGGAAGTGATTCATATCTTGGACACAAAACCATGAGCCTCTTCTGGAGAGTGGCCAGAATTCAGGAAGAAAACAGCAACTTAGGAAATTAGCAGGTGTTGCCCATCGATAAGGCAAGCCAAAGTCCATACATAAATCGGGCAGGATGAATGCTGGGAAGCTTTCTACCAGACAGGACACATCCATTGAATCATTCTCTTTTCTAATGTCTACAACCACGGACACAGTGCGATACACAGACATAGAAACAGTCGCCTTGTCAAATGACTTATTAAAAACAGTTCACTACAAACCAAACAAACCACCTTTCCTACATATTCTCAGAATATGAGACAAACCAAAAAACCACACCTACATAACAAAGGCACCTCCTTCCCTCAAATGGGTCTGTGACTATCCGGAGTGTCCTCTGACTGGTGGGCCACAATATGTTCCCCTGAGATGGCCTGTCCTGTATGAGATTAGGTCTCCTTGGTCAACTCTGTGAACTTGTCAGAAGCCAGGGGTGAGCCTCTACCTGCTTGCTCAGAAAAGGCCCCTCTTGAGAGCTTTCCTGTTATTTGGCCATTCCCACATCGGTAGGTATCAAGAAAGATTGACTCTATCCTTGGAAAATCAAAACAAGTGAGACCACTAAGACTGGGACTTGGACTGGCTCTGGGTGCCTGGCTTACTGGATCTAAGTTCAGAGAGTTTGATCACCACGGAAGTGACGTAAGTCACTTCCTTCAGGAATTGAATGAGTTCACTGCCTTGGCAACCACTTTGTCCTAAGAGTTGACTCCAAGGGTCCCATGAGATGGAGGCTGCCCCTGCTTCCTGTGACACTTTCACAAGTTAGAATGGTATATCAACCATAGGCACACAGGAACAGCTCTCCACACAGGCCTGGTTTGGTCCATCTTCTCTACATTAATAAGTGAGAGGCTGATTCATACATATCCCTACATCCTGACCAGGTTGTTTTCCATGGAAGATGACTTTTGCTCTCTCAGGTCTTTCATAGCTGCCTACAACTTATCCAGGTGTCATTTATGTAGGACATTTGAGGTTCTCAATAGGTGGAAGATCGCCTACATTCCTGTATTGAAATACCAACTCCTTCCCTGCTCTTCTGTAAAGTTAGATTGAGGGAAGAGTGTATGATTAGGGTGAATAACAGGTTCGATTTGGGTGAGGAATCATTCTGAGGGTTGAATAACAGTATCGGGAACCCGTGATATTTACAAGAATATATAGGTGAAATATAAGTATGAAAACAGAAATCTAGTTAAGATTTGAAGCCGAGAAGGGCATGGGAACTTGATTGGGATACTTAGAGTTGAATTACGTTCTGAATAGATGTCTCAGATAAATCGATATACAATGGCATAGGACCATGTACCTTGAATGATTGAATGTAGAAGAGAACATCAAGTCAAAAAGGAATACTCGGTAGGAACAGGAGATAGTAGTTTTAGGAAGAAGAGTGAGTATAGGATCTGGACCAAAAGTTCTTTAGCAATATGGTTTCAGTTGAGAGTGAATGTAAATGTTAGCACATGTGAAGAGTCAGTCACGATGATGAACTGGGGAAAATATGGAGGAAAGCAGATATTAATAGAGACATTAGGAAATCAGGCAAAGTATAAACTGAGTCATAGGACTAGACATTTTCAACAGGGTTGAGTTTGGATATATAATGTTAGAAAGAAACAAATATGTAGTCACCAATAGGATTGACATTTGAGAGCATTAGGCAACCTGGACATGGGTGCATTTAGTAATCCATGCTCATTTTCCATTTAGGCTTTGGTACAATCATAGGAGTGACCTTTGTTTTATGTGTCCAGAATATTACTGTGATAAAATGTATATGTAGATCAGGTGACATGGGTATTTCTTCCACCATTTCTGGGAGCACTATTTTGAAGAAATATAAATTAGTATTGGGGGTAAAAAGGGTATACCCTGTGTCATAGAATATATTGATAATGCATCAATTGACCATCATGTGAATAAATAATATAACTGGTTCCACTTTAAATAATGGATTGAATTGATATCTGAAAATATATAAGAAATCTAATATTGATATACAGTCATTCATTCCAACGAGTTATACATCTAATGGTAATATTAGGGTTATGGGTTATCATGAAAGGTGTGTGGGTTTTGCTTCAAAAGTGATTACGGAAATCGAAAATAATGTGTTTGGAAAGAAGTCTCATGAAAATATCAGTCAAGAAACATGGAGAAATACATGTGTTCTGAAGCAGGAAGTGACTGAAAGTGAAACAAATGCCTATCAATTTGCTAACTTGTGGATGAAATATGTATCCTATGATGTGCATAAACTGAAGAAATAGCTATGTACCAGTGTTGAATAAAAATGAACTTCAAAATACACATCATGTCCCATAGAAATCTACTTGAATTAATGTTAAACAGGGTCAGTTACTGTAGAAATGTTAGGATATGTATGCACCATTCAACGAAGTTAGTTTTCAGTACTAGGAAACAAGTATGTATTTTAGGTGGATGAGTATTTCTGAGAATAATCTTGTGAAAAGTTGATTATAAATCCACATACATGAATATAAATGAATTTAGGGAGTCTACAATAAGACACATGTTTCATATTTTGAAAAATCTAGACAGAGTGCATATATATATATATATATATATATATATATATATATATATATACATATATATATATATATACACACACAGAGAGAGAGAGACATTAAAAATTGCAATATATATGCCAATCGAAATTTATCGTGAAATATATATCATCATCAGATCCAAAAATATTAATTTCACTGAACATGGATTTTTGTATAAGGTTGTTCAAATAGGAAGCTCACCCATGGGTTGTATTTTCAGTTCCAACAGCGTTTACGAGGAGTGGTCATTTCTCACAATTTGTATCTGCCAATCAGCCTCCTCATGAGACTGTATGTGTGATAACCAGGTAGGATTCTATATGTGCATATAAAAACACATGTTCTGAATAAGCTAGAGAGAATGGGAGACAGTAATTTACATATTTGTTAACTTTAAAAACACATGGAAAACTATTTCAATTAAAAATTGACTAGATTTATTACTCCTACCCTATATAATGCAAAAGGCAAGTCCAACTATACACCATGCCTCCTATGAAATGCTTGTATTTCTATTTTGTTTGAGTTATTTTTCTCCATCATATTAGGATTAGTAGTCAGAGTCTATTAGGATATGGGTTAATGTCAGGGATTCAGTATTTCAAATAAATGCTGCACACAAATTTTTGCACTCTCATACAGAAAAATGCCTTGACATTACCCTCGCCTGAAGTAAGACACAATTAGAGGAGAAGAGTTAAAAATTCTGTGAATACATATCTGGAATGGAATACGCTCAGGAGTTCACAACCTTGGAGGTGGTAGAGGAGTTTCCAAAAGTAAGGGACAGGGTAAACACTCAACAAACATGGAGCTCTGCTGGCCTAAAGACTTCTTGAGAAACTGCCTCTGAGGTTGCACACTTGAAATATAAGTATTTGTCAGGAGCTTCCTTTGTAGTGAGACCATCAAAGCTGGGTGTGCATGTATGTGACCTGGAGGACATAGTTTCTTATTTTCCACTGAACATGAGGCAGCAGTGCTGATTTCTCTCTATGTAGGTTAACAGTGTCCACTGGGGGCTAAGTTTCTCTCTGTGTGGACTGTGAAGCCATTTGGTCATCCTCCACTTTTCGTGGTATTTCTTACTGCTGCACTGGGAGTTTGTTATTTGCTTCACGAAATACAAGTAGTTCACCTGGTACAGTGCTGGAGGGAGTTCTGTCACCTGTGGTGGGTAAGGGTCTGCAAGAGAATGCACCAACCATGCTTCTATCCCACATAGCTTTTCCCTTGACCATACCATCCTGATTCTGAACATTGCCCTGAAACCTCTCCAAATAACAAGATGCCTTTACATATAAGGGTCTGCTGGCTGCACCATGTCAGTCACAAGCCATTTGGAAGACAATGGAAGATCCCCATGGCCCCACCACAGATGTTTTATCACACACCTGCCCTCCACTGCTCTAGGCCCACTACTCAGAAGGCTCCAACTTACTGGCATTTCTGTTCTACACCATTTGCATGAAACCCAGTGAATCAAGGCACTGTCTGTTATACTCATGATCAGAAACCGGACATCCAAACTTTCTCCAGTGGTACCTGGTCCTGGGAATTTCAAAAATTTCATGGTATTTATCTAGCCATTTTTCAAGGATGAAGTTGGAGGCACTGTGGGTTTCAATTCATTCAGGAACCTTTAAATTTTGAGAAAGCTGATTTCAATGAAATCTCTATAGAACTCTCACAGACAAGGCTTCTCAAAGAGTGGCCAAAAGGTCACATGAAACCAGGCCCATTGAGGTCTACAGTGTGAGTTTCATGTGTGTTTTGACTCTCAACTATGGCTGCCAAGTCATTCAGAATAAAATCATGTGATATCCTGGCTGAAATTTCCAATGCTCTGTGGAAAGCCACCCTGGGCCTAGATCTCAGTTTCCAAGGGCAACTTTCATGTGTGGCCTCTTATAATCCCAACACAATTCATGACACCTCTTCTCTGAGTTCAGTTCCAGAACTCAGTGTCTAAGGGGAATCACACCAGAGTTCACACCCAGGTGGACCCAGTCTGTTAGGGTAAAAGAAATTGAAGTTAAAGTGTAAATTAGCGGGTGTTGTAAAGTTTCTAAGCTGCAAAGCCTGAGTTAAAATGTAAAGGACCAGGTATTGTTAAGTTCCCATGCTAAACCTAAAACCTGAAATTCCTGTAGCTGTTAGGACAATCCTTTCACTGCCCATTAAATATTCCCCCTGACCATCCAGTTGTTTAATAATCTAGGACCCTGTGCAGCTTGGCACCTAAGCATATCAGGGCCCAAACCAATCAGTTTGAATGTACCCCCCTCCTTAGGATCGACCTATCACCCCCGCCCGACCTGATTCCACCAATGAATGTGCTAATCAAGTTGGAGAGTTGTTGTTCGATTTTCCGGCTGATCAAGATGATTTCCTCTGATATATATAAAGCCTCTGCCTACCCAAAAAGTGTACTGAAGCACTGCTTAACCTCTTCTCGGGGATCTGGGCCGCTGTTGCTTGTTGAGTGAGCACAGAGCCCCAGCGAACTGAATTGGATCCTCAAGAAATCCCCATTGCTGTTGCATGAGCCAGTCTCTTGGTAGTCTCTTCCTCCGACGTCTGCTGGAATCTTACAAGTAATCTCTTCCAACTGCCACACAAATGACCACAATTAAAACCAAAACACTCCCACATGGCCCTCATATTCTTCCATATAGACACTAATCATATCCTCTGGCTAAAGGTTTCCATGAGGGGCGCAGCCCAAGACAGTGTCCAAAATAAGCTCCCTTGCCTCTGGTTTGCCTAAAGTCAGGGTGGCCTGTACAACCTTCCTGTGAACCAGGAGTGGTCAAATAGGCCTGCCATTAATACTACTTCGGTTCACCAATTTGAGGCCTACTGACTGTGGGGTTTAGATTCTTTATGTGAATTGGAGTAATCAGAAAACCCAAGCACCTATGGGCTAGCCTCTGAAGGGCTTTTAAGAACTCAATTGACCCAAAGGATCCCTATTCTCACTTGATGGAGGTCAGGAACCTTACAAAGGAAGGTGAGAGACTTTATCCATAATCACTGCTCTTTTGGCCAGTTTGGTTTGAATGCACACATGGGATCATTCTTTAGATCCATCAGGTGCTGATAATCTAAGCCACAGACTCACAAAGGGCCAAAAGGCTGAATCAGACACATCTCCTTCCAAAGAAATTAAGAAAAGAGCCACAGGGGTTGTCCATTCATTTCCATTTGAAAACTGTTTTCTTCAGGTTTCAAAAAGAGATGGCCTGAGGCAAAGACCTTGCTGACATTCAGGTCAACAGAACAATAGGTAAGCAAAAGGCCCAAAGCAGGGTTTCTCCAATAAGACTTAAATGGTCACTCTGATATCTGAGTATTCTGAGATGCTCTCCATTCCCTTCAGCTATCCAGTACATGGCCATGTCACAGAGCTTTTAGGTGGTACATATCTTGGAGAGAAAACCATGAGCCTATTCTGGATATTGGCCAGAATTCAGGAAGAAAACAGGAACTTAGAAAGATAGCAGGTGTTGCCCATCGATAAGGAAAGCCTCAGACCATTAATAAATTTGGCAGGATACATGCTGGGATGCGTTCTACTAGACAACACAAATCCATTGATCCATTCTCTTTTCAACTGTCTACAACCACGGACACAGTGGGATTCAGAGACATAGAAACACTCGCCTTGTCAAATGACTTACTAGAAACAGTTCACTCGAAACCAAACAAACCGCCGCTACTACCTATTCTCAGAACATTAGACAAAACCACAAACACACACACACATACAAAGGCACCTCCTTCCCCCAAGTAGGACTGTGACTATCCAGAGTGTCCTATGACTGGTGGGTCATACTATGTTCCACTGAAATGGCCTGTCCTTTCTCAGATCTGGTCTCCTTGTCCAACTCTGTGAAGTTGTCAGGAGCCAGTGGTGAGCCACTACCTGCTTTCTCAGAAAAGGCCCCTCTTCAGAGCTTTCCTGGCATTTGGCCATCCACACATCAGTAGTTACCAAGAAACTCTGACTCTCTCCTTGGTAAATCAAAAAAATTGAGACCCCTGGGACTGGGACTGTGACTGGCTCTGAGTGCCTGTCTTCCTGGATACCAAGTTCAGACAGTTCCATCACCAAAGAAGTGTGATGAGGTCACTTCCTTCAGGAACTGAATGAGGTCACTATCTTGGCAACCTCTTTGCCTTCACAGTTGCTTCCAAAGGTCCCATGATATGGAGGCTGCCCCTACTTCCTGTGATACTTTCACAGGTTATAATGGTATATCAACCATAGGCACCTAGGGACAGCTCTCCACATAGGCCTGTTTTGGTCCATCTTATCTATATGAAAAAAAGAGAGGCTCATTCAGACACAACCCTTTATCCTGACCAGGTTATTCACCATGGAAGATGTCTTTTGCTCTCTCAGGTCCTTCATAGCTGCCTACATCTTCTCCATGGATCATTTCTGCATGGGCCTTTTAGGTTCTCAGCAGGTGGAGAATCCCCTACATGCCTGTATTTTGAGACCAACTCTGTCCCTGCTCTTCTGAAAAGTTAGATTGAGGGATCAGTGTATGGTTAAGGTTAATAACATGTTTGATTTGGGTTAGGAATCATTCCACTCAATTAATAATGGTATTGGGAACCTGTGACATTTTTAAGAATATATAGGTGAAATATAAGTATGAAAACAGAAATCTAGGTAAGATTTGAAGCCCAGAAGGGCATTGGGCCTTTGATTGGGATACTTAGCATTGAATTATGTTATGCACAGATGTCTCAGATAAATCGATATACAATGAAATAGGACCTTGTACCTTGGATGATTGAATGTAGAAGAGAACATCCAATCAAACAGGGATAGTCTGTAGGATCAGGAAGATAGTCGGTAGGTGTTGAAACGAGGGCGAGTATAGACTTTGGACCAAAAGTTCTTTAACAATAGGGTTTCGGTTAGAGAGTGAATGTCAATATCAGCACATGTTTAGGGTCACTCACAATGATGAACTGGGGAAAATATGTAGCAAAGCAGATATCAATAGAGATATTAGGAAATCAGGTATAGTTCAAAGTGAGTGATAATATTAGACATTTTCAACAGGGTTGAACTTGACTGTATAATCTTAGGGAAAAATAAATATGGAGTCACAAATAGATTGACATTTGAGAGCATTAGGCAATTTAGACATAGATGTTTTAGTAATCCATGGTCAATTTCCATTTAGGCTTTGGTACAATCATAAAGGTGAACTTTGCATTTTGTGTCCAGATTATTACAGTGATAAAATGTATATGTAGATCAGGTGGAGTATTTCTTCCACTGTTTCTGGGAGCAATATTTTGAAGATGCATAAATTAGTATTGGGGGTACAAATGGGTGTACCATGTGTTTATGAATATTGAGATAATGCATGAAGAGACCATACTGAGAATTAAAAATATAACTGGTTCCAACTTTAAATAATGGAATGAATTGATATCTGAAAATATACATGAAATCTTATATTGATACACATACATTCATTACAACCATTTATACATCTAATGGAAATATTAGGGTTATGGATAATCATGAAAATTGTGTATATTTTGCTTCAAAAATCATTATGAAAATCAAAAATAATGTGTTTGGAAAGAAGTTTCATGATAAGACCAGTCAAGTAACCTGCAGGAATACGTGTGTTCTGAAGCAGGAAGTGATTGAAAGTGAAACAAATACCTGTAAATTTGATAACTTTTGGATTAAATATATATCCTATGATGTGCAAAAAAAGAAGAAATAGTAATTTACCAGTGTTGAATAGGAATAAACGTCAAAATACATAAAATGTCCCATAGGAATCAACTTGCTTTGATATTAAACTGGGTCAGTTACTATAAAAATATTAGGATTTGTGTGCACCGTTCACTGAAGTTAGCTTTCAGTACTAGGTAACAAATATGAATTTCAGGTGGATGAATATTTCTGGAATAATCTTCTGAAAAGTTGATTATAAATCCAAGTACATGAACATGAATAAGTTTATGGAGTGTATAAAAGACACATATATTTCATGTTTTGAAGAACCTGGAGAATATATATATATATATACAAAAAACACACACAGAGACATTAAAAACTGGCAATATATATGCCAATAGAAATTCATCATGAAATATATATCATCCATTGAAGCAAAAATATTTATTTTACTAAACATGGATTTAAGTAAAATGTTGTTAAACTAGGAAGCTCACCCATAGGTTGAATTTTCAGTTCCAACAGTGTTTAGGAGGAGTGATCTCTTCTCACAATTTGTATCTGCCATGTCATCCACCTCACAAAAATATAAGTGTGATACCAGGTAGGATTCAATATGTGCATTAAAAATACATGTTCTGAATAGGCTTCAGAGAAAGGGAAACAAGAATTCACATATTTGTTAAATTTAAATCACATGGAGAACTTTTTCATTTAAAAATTGACTAGATTTGTAACACCTACCCTTTATCATGCAAAAGGCAAGTCCAACTATACAACAGGCCTCCTCTGAACTGGTTGTATTTCTATTTTGTTTGGGTTATTTTTCTCCATCATATTAGGATTAGTAGTGAGAGTCTAGTAGGGTATGGGTAAGTGTCAGGGATTCAGAATTTTGAATGGAAAATAGGAAAATTAATCTCATGTGTATTCAAATATGTGCTACACAAAAATCTCCCCACTCTGACCCAGAACAATGCCTTGACATTTCCTTCACCACAAGTAAGACACAATTAGAGGAGAAGAGTTAGAAAATTTGTGAATACATATCCGGAATGGAAAATGCTCAGGAGTTCACAACCTTGGAGTTGGGAGAGGAGTATCCAAAAGTAAGGGATAGGATAAACACTCCACAAACATGAAGTTCTTTTGGCCTAAAGACTTCTTGACAAACTGCCTCTGAGTTTGGGCACTTAAAGTATATGTTGTTGTCAGGAGATTTAGCTTCCTTTGTAGTGAGACCATCAAATCTGGAATGGCATCTATGTGACCTGGAGGACATGGTTTCTTGTTTTCCAATGAACATTAGGCAGCAGTGATGAATTCTATCTTTGTCGGCAATTTTTGGCCACCTGGGTCTAAGTGTCTGCCCGCGTGGACTGTGAAGTCATTTGGTCATCCTCCACTTTTCGTGGTGTTTCTGGCTGCTGCACTCGTAGTTTGGTGTTGCTTCAAAAAATACAAGGAGTTCATCAGGGACACAGTGCTGGAGGGAGTTCTGTCAGGTGTGGTGGGTCAGGGTTTACAGGAGAATGCACCAACCAGGCTTCTATCCCACATAGCTTGCCCCCTTGACAAGAGCAACCTGATTCTGAACATTGCCCTGAAACCCCTCTATATAATAAGATGCCTTTACATATAAGGGTCTGCTGGCAGCAGCATGTCAGTCACAAGCCATTTGGAAGTCAAAGACATATTCACATGGCCCCACCACAGATGTTTATCACACACCTTCACACCACAGCTCTAGGCCCACTACTCAGCAGGCTCCAACTTACAGGCATCTCTGTTCTACTCCATTTTCATGAAACCCAGTCAATCAAGGCATTGTCTGGTACACTCATGATCAGGAACCAGATATCCAAAGGTTCTCCAGTGCCACCTGGTCATGGGAATTTCAAAACTTGCATGGTATTTATCTAGCCATTTTTCAAAAATGAATTTGAGACACTCTGGGTTTCAATTAATTCAGGAACCATTAAATGGTGAGGAAGCTCATTTCAATGAAAGCTCTAGAGAACTCTCATAGGCAAGGCTACAGAAACAGAGGCCAAATGGTAACATAAGCAAGGCCCATTGAGGTCTACAATGTTAGGTCCATGTGTGTTTTGACTCTCATCGATGGCTGCCAAGTCTTTCAGAATAAAATCATGTGATATCCTTGCAAAGATTCCCAGTTTTCTGTGCAAAGCCACCCTGGGCCTAGATCACAGATACCAAGAGCGAATCTCATGCGTGGCCTCCTAAAATCTCAAAACAATTCATGGCAATACTTCACTGAGGTCAGTTCCAGAAAGCAGTCTCTAAGTGGAATCACACAACAGTTCAAGCCCAGGTGAACACAGTTATCTCTTCCAACTGACACACAAATGACCACAATTAAAACCAAAACACTTCGACATGGTCCTCATTTTCTTCCATATAGACACTCATCATAACCTCTGGCTGGAGGTTTTCATGAGGAGCGCAGTCCAAGACAGTGTCCAAAATAAGCTCCCTTGCCACTCATTTGCTAAAGTCAGGGTGGCCTGGACATACTTTCTGTGAACCAGGCGTGATGAAATAGGCATGCTGTGAAGACTACACCGCTTCTCTACTTTGAGGCCAACTGACTCAGAGGTTAAGATTATTTATGTGAATTGGAGTCATGAGAAAACCCAAGCACCTCTGCAGGGCTTTGGAGAACTCCTCTGACCCAAAGGATCCCTATTGATGGAAGTCAGGAACCTCACAGAGGAAGGCGAGACGTCATCCACAAGGACTGCTCTTTTGGCCATTTTGGTTTTGGATGCACACATGGGATCTTTCTTTAGATCCATCAGGTGCTGAGAATCTAAGCCACAGCCTCACACAGGGCCAAGAGGCTAAATCACACACATCCCTTTCCAAAGCAATAAAGCAAAGGACCACGGGTGATGCCCATTCATTTCCATTTGAAAACTGTTTTCCTCAGGCTTCACAAAGGGGTGGCCTGAGGCAAAGAACTTCTTGAAATTAAGGGCAACAGAACATTATGTAAGCAAAAGGCCCAAAGCAGGGTTTCTCCACTGATACTTTACTGGTCACACTGATATCTGAGTTTTCTGAGATGCTCGCCATTCCCTGCAGATATCCAGTACATGGCCATGTCACAGAGCTTGGAGGTGGTACATATCTTGGACAAAAAAACATGAGCCAATTCTGGAGATTGGAAAGAATTCAGGAAGAAAATTGGTAATTAGGAAGATAGTAGGTGTTGCCCATCCTTAAGGAAAGCCGCAACCCATTCATAAATTGGGCAGGTTGAATGCTGGGAAGCTTTCTACTAGACAGGACAAATACATTGATGCATTCTCGTTTCTAATGTATACAACCACGGACACAGTGGAATACACAGACATAGAAACACTCGCCTTGTCAAACGACTTACTAGAAACAGTACACTCCAAAAAAAAAAAAAAAAAACTAACCGCCTTTCCTACCTATTCTCAGAAGATGAGACAAAATCATAAACCCACAACCACACCCACAAAGTCACCTCCTTCCCCCAAGTAGGTCTGTGACTCTACAGAGTGTCCTCTGACTGGTGGGCCATACAATGTTTCCCCGAAATGTCCTGTCCTGTCTCAGATCTGGTCTACTTGGCCAACTCTTTTAAGTTGTCAGAAGGGAATTTTGAGCCACTACCTGCTTTCTCAGGAAAGACCCCTCTTCAGAGCTCTCCTTGCTTTTGGCATCATAATATCAGTAGGAACAAAGAAAGACTGACTCTGTCTTTGGTAAATCCAAGCAAGTGAGCCCACTGGGACTGGGACTGGGACTGGCTCTGTGTGCCTGGCTTCCAGGATCCCAAGTTCAGAGAGATCCATCACGAAGGAAGTGAGGTGAGGTCACTTCCTTCAGGAACTGAATGAATTCACTGTCTTGTAAACCATTTTGTCCTAATAGTTGCTTCCAAGGGTCCCATTAGATGGAGGGTTCCCCTATTTCCTCTGAAATGTTCACAAGTTAGAATGGTATGTCAACCTTAGGAACCCGGGAATAGCTATCCACACAGGCCTGGTTTGGTCCTTCTCCTCTACATTAAGAAGAGAGAGGCTGATTCAGACACATCCCTTCATCCTGACCACGGTGTTTGACATGGAAGATGACTTTTGCTCTCTCAGGTCCTTCATAGATGACTATATCTTCTCCAGGGTTCAATTCTACATGGATCTTTGAAGTTCTCAGCAGGTGGAAGATCCCATACATTCCTGTCTTGTAAGACCAACTCTGTCCCTGCTTTTCATTAAATTTAGATTGAGGGAACAGTGTATTCTTAGGGTTAATAAAATGTTTGAATTGGGTTAGGAATCATTCTGCGGGATGAATAATGGTATTGGGAACCTGCGATATTTATAAAAATATAGAGGTTAAATATATGAATAAAAACAGAAATCTAGGTAATTTTGAAGCCTAGAGGGCATTGGGCCCTTGATTGGGATACTTAACTTTGATTTACATTGTGCACAGATGTCTCAGAAAAATAGATATATAATGGCATAGAACCTTGTACCTTGGATGATTGAATGTCGAAGAGAACATCCAGTCAAAAACGGATAGTCGGTAGGATTAGGTAGATAGTAGGTTTAGGAAGAAGTGTCAATATAGGATTTGGAATATATGTTCTATCGCAATAGTGTTTTGGTTAGAGAGTGAAAGTAAACATAACTTCATGTGAAGGGTCAGTCACAATGATGAACTGGGGAAAATATGTAGGAAACCACATATCAATAGAGACATAATGAAATCAGGCAAAGTATAAAGTGAGTGATATGATTAGGCATTTTCAACAGGGTAGAGTTTGAATATATAATCTCTGGAAGAAACAAATATGTAGTCACCAACAGGATTGATAATTGAGAGGATTAGGCAACATGGACAGGAATGTTTTTAGTAATCCATGTTCACTTTCCATTCAGACTCCGGTACAATCATAAGTGTGACATTTACTTTTTGTGTCCCGAATATTACTGTGATAAAATGTGTATGTAGATCTGGTGACATGAGTATTTCTTACACCATTTCTGGCAGTAATATTTAGAAGACATATACATAAGTATTGGTTGTACAAAGAGGTGTGCCCTGTGTCTATGAATATAGAGATAATGCATGAATTGACCACACTGTGAATAAATAATATAGCTGATTCCACTTTAAATAATGGATGGAATTGATATCTGAAAATATTTAAGATATCTTATATTGATATAAAATCATTCATTCCAACCAGTTATACATCTATTGTTAATATTAGTGTTATTTTTTATCATGAACGGTGTCTGAGTTTCGCTTCAAAAATGATTATGAAAATTGAAAATAATGTGTTTTGTAAAGAAGTCTCATGAAAAGACCAGTCAAGAAACATGGATGAATACATGTGTTCTGAAGAAGGAATTGATTGAAAGTGAAACAAATGCCTATAAATTTGCGAAACTGTGGATGAAAAATATATCCTATGATGTGCATAAACTGAAGTAATCATAATGTACCAGTGTTGAATAAAAATGAACGTCAAAACACACAGCATGTCCCATTGGAATCTACTCGCATTGATGTTAAACTGGGTCAGTTACTGTAGAAATATTAGGATTTGTATGCAACATTCACTGAAGTTAGTTTTCACTAGTAGGAAAAAATATGTATTTCAGGTGGATGAATATTTCTGAGAATAATCATGTGAAAATTTGATTATAAATCCACATACATGAATATGAATGAATTTAGGAAGTGTGTAATAAGACACATATATTTCATATTTTGAAAAATCTGGAGACTGTATATATATATATATATATATATATATATATATATATATATATATATACACACACAGACATTAAAAAGTAGCAATATATATGCCAATCGAAATTCACCATGAAATATAAATCATCCACAGATGCAAAAATATTCATTTTACTGAACATGGATTTATGTATAATGTTGTTCATCTAGGAAGCTCACCCATAGGTTTAATTTTCTGTTCCAACAGTGTTTAGGAGCTGTGATGTCTTCTCGCAATTTGTATCTGCCAAGTAAGCCACCTCACAAGATTGTACGAGTGGTACCAGGTAGGATTCTGTATGTGCATATAAAAATACATGTGCTGAATATGCTACGGAGAAAGGGAGACACGAATTCATACATTTGTTTACTTTAAAAACACATGGAGAACTCTTTCAATAAAAAAATTAACTAGTTTATACCTTCTACCCAATATAATGCAAAAGACAATTCCAACTACACACCATGCCTTCTCTGAACTGCTTGTATTTCTATTCCGTTTGGGTTATTTTACTCCACCATATTAGGATTAGTAGTCAGAGTCTAATAGGGTATATGTTAGTGTCAGGGATTTAGTATTCTGAATGGAAAATTGGAAAATGAATCCAATGTGTATGCAAATATGTGCTACACAAAATTTTTCCCACTCTCATCCAGAACAATGCCTTGACAATACTTTCACCCCAAGTAAGACACAATTAGGGAAAAAGAGTTAGGAATTCTGAGAATACAAATCTGGAATGCAATATGATCAGTAGTTCACAAACTTGGAGGTGGTAGAGGAGTTTCCAAAAGTAAGGGACAGGGTCAAAACTCTCCATATAACAAGATGCCTTTACAAATAAGGGTCTGCTGGCTGCATCCTGTCAGTCACAAGGCATTTGGAAGCCAATGGCAGATCGAAATGGCCCCAGCGCATATTTTGTGTCACACACCTGCCCAACATTGCTCTAGGCCCACTGCTCAGCAGGCTCCAACTTACTGGCATATCTGATCTACACCATTTTCATGAAACCCAGTCAATCAAGGCACCGTCTGGTATACTCATGATCAGCAACAGGACATCCAAAGTTTCTCCAGTGCCACCTGGTCATGGGAATTTCAAAAATTTCATGGTATTTATCTAGCCATTTTTCAAGGATGAAGTTGGAGGCACTATGGGTTTCAATTAATTCAGGAACCATTAAATGGTGAGGAAGCTCATTTCAATGAATGCTCTGAAGAACTCTCACAGGCAAGTCTTCCCAAAGAGTGGCCAAAAGGTCACATGAAGCCAGACCCATTGAGGTCTACAATGTGAGTTCCATGTGTGTTTTGACTCTCAACTATGGCTGCCAAGTCTTTAAAAATAAAATCATGTTATATCCTGGCTGAGATTCCCAGTGCTCTGTGGAAATCCACACTGGCCTTAGATCTCAGTTTCCAAGGGTCACTCTCATGCGTGGCCTAATAAAATCCCGACAAAATTTATGGCAATACTGCTCTGAGGTCAGTTCCAGAACTCAGTCTCTAATGGGAGTCACACCAGAGTTCAAGCCCAGGTGGACCCAGTCATCTCTTCCAACCACGATACAAATGTCCACAATTAAAACCAAAACACTCCCACATGGCCCTCATCTTCTTCCATATAGACACTAATCATTACCTCTGGTAGCAGGTTTCCATGAGGGGCGCAGCCCACAACAGTGTCCAAAATAAGCTCCCTTTTTCCCTCATTTTCCTAAAGTCTGTGTGGCCTAGACACCCTTCCTGTTAACCAAGAGTGATCAAATAGGCATGCCGTTAATGCTGCTTTGCTTCTCCAATTTGAGGCCAAATTACTGTGCGGTTTAGATTCTTTATGTGAACTGGAATCATGAGAAAACACATGCACCTATAGGCTAGCCTCTACAGGGCTTTAAATATCTCATTTGACGCAAAGTATCACTATTCTCACTTAATGGAGGTCAGGAACTTTACATAGGAAGGCGAGAGACTTCATCTACAATATCTGCTCTTTTAGCCATTTTTGTATTGGATGCACACATGAGATATTTCTTTGGATCCATCTAGTGCTGAGAATCTAAGCCACAGCCTCACACAGTGCCAAGAGGCTGATTCAGACACATCCCTTTCCAAAGCAATTAAGCACAGAGCCACAGGTGATGCCCATTCATTTCAATTTGAGAACTCTTTTCTTCAGGCTTCACAAAGGGGAGGCCTGAGGCAGAGACCTTCCTGACATTCAGGGCAATAAAACAATAGGTAAGCAAAAGGCACAAAGCAGGCTTTCTCCACTGAGACTTTACTGGTCATACTGATATCTGAGTTTTCTAAGAAGCTCGTCATTCCCTTCAGGTATCCAGTACATGTCCATGTCACAGAGCTTGGAGGTGGTACATATCTTGGGCACAAAAGCATGAGCGTATTCTTTAGAGAGGCCAGAATTCAGGAAGAAAACAGGAACTTTGGAGGATAGCAGATGTTGCCCATCCATAAGTCAAGTAGCAGTCCATTCATAAATTGGGCAGTATGAAGGCTGGCAAGCTTTCTACTAGACAGGACACATCCATTGATGCATTCTCTCTTCTTATGTCTACAACCACGAACACCGTTTTATATACAGACATAAAAACACTCGCCTTGTCAAAGTACTTACCAGAAAGAGTTCACTCAATCCAAACAAACCGCCTTTGATACCTATTCTCAGAACAAGTGAAAACCACAAACCTACACCTACACCCATAAAGGCACCTCCTTTCCCTAAGTAATTCTGAGACTATTTGGAGTGTCCTCTGACTAGTGGGCCACAGTATGTTCCCTTTAAATGGCATGTTCTCTCTCAGATCTGTCCTCCTTAGCCAACTCTGTAAAGTTGTCAGGAGCCAGCATTGAGCAACTACCTTTTTCTCAGGAAAGGCCCCTCTTCAGAGCTCTCTTGGCATTTTGCCATCCTCACATCAGTAGGTACCAAGAAAGACTGACTCTGTCTTTGGTAAATCCAAACAAGTGAGACCACTGGGACTGGGACTGGGACTGGCTCTGTGTGCCTGGCTTCCTGGATCCCAAGTTCAGATAGTTCCATCAACAAGGAAGTGAGGTGAGGTCAATTCCTTCAGGAACTGAATGAGGTCACTGCCTTGGCAACCACTTTGTCCTAACATTTGCTTCCAAGGGTCCCATGAGATGCAGGCTGCCCCTACTACCTGTGACAGTTTCACAAGTTAGAATGGTATATCAACCATAGGCACCCGGGAACAACTCTCTAAACAGGCCTGGTTCGGTCCATCTTCTCTACATTAAAATTTGAGAGCCTGATTCATACACAACCCTTCATACTGACCAGGTTGTTTTCCATGGAAGATGACTTTTGCTCTCTCAGGTCCTTCATAGCTGCCTACATCTTCTCCAGTGATCATATCTGCATGGATCTTTGAGGTTCTCAGCAGATGAACAATCCCCTACATTCCTGTATTGTAATACCAACTCTGTGCCTGCTCTTCTGTAAAGTTAGATTGAGGGAAGAGTGTATGGTTATGTTTAATAACATGTTTGATATGGGTTAGGAATTATTCTGCTGGATGAATAATGGTATTGGGAACCTGAGATATTTATAAGAATATAGAGTTGGAATATTGTAATGGTCGGGCAGGCATAGGAGGAAGAGACCACCAAGAGACTGTCTCATGCAACAACAAAGGGTTTATTGAGGGTCCAGCATGCTGGGGCTCAGAGCTCACTTGAATAGAGCAGAGAGTCCTGAGAACAGCTTAAACAGAGCTTATATACTTTCCTTGGAGAGGGCAGGGAGGGAAATTTATTGATGCGTCAGGGAGAGTGGGCAGTTTGCTTTCAACGGGATGATGGAGTACATTCTGCAGTTTGGCAGTTGGGGACAGCACATTCTGGGAACAAGATTAGCAAACAGTTCTCAAGATTTCAACAGTGTTTTATTAAGCATACAGAAAAATAGGAAGTGACAAGTACCTATTTTATTAACTTTTTATTCCCCAATTCTTCTTCTGGTTACTTTTAATCATGAAAGTGATCATTGAAGGGTGTCACATTTTATGTCTCCTAGTGGGGTATATTGTTGTCTGATTACCATAAGTTTAAATTGTCCAATTTGAGCTTCGAGAAAGGAAACTACATGGTTGAGCCAACAGGGTCCTACAGTTAGCAATAATATGAGGATTATTAATGGACAGGCCTGGGCTTATGAAAGCATAGTTAACCAGAGGGACTGTGTGAACCAAGACTCAAACCACCCTTTTTGGGCCTCTCTCTCTCGTTGACACTCTTAAAGGCATTTTCTTAATATACTCATAGGTTCTTATACAACTCCAGTATGGTCGGCATAAAAACAACCTTCTTCCCTCAATGCAGCACAAAGTCCTCCTTCTCTCATGAAGAGAAGGTTTAACCCTCGCCTGTTCTGTAAAACAACTTCAGAGAGAGAGGTTAAACATTCCTGTAAAGCTGTGATGGAGGTTTTATTATCTTTAATTTTTGGTCTATTGCTGCTTCTAATTGGGTCATTTGTTGTGTCCCATGGACTAGGGTTCCTGTGCTCACTCCTGCAGCAACTCCTATTCCTAATAGGATGGCTAAAGTGAGAGATACAGGTTCCCGGTGGAAACAGGTTGTATGCCCTCCGATTTGATCTTTAAATGAACATGCATCATCCTAGAACACTCTGGGAAACATCTGCACCATTACATAATTAATCACATCTGTTGACCATTTCATGAAAACATAAACAATGTTTAAGTATATAGAATTATACTGTTGTAGGTACGGAAAAGGAAAGGAATCTAAGATAGCACCGAAGACAGGGAAACAGCCCTATTTGGTTGCAAACGGATTTAGAGGGTATTGCTTCTGTTGTAATCAATTAATCTTCTGAACCCCAAGTTTAGGTAGTTTCAGAATTTACACCCAACATGTAAGGGAAGGGGCTCAGAAGTTCACGGTCTGCAGAAGTTCACAAAAAGCAGTTTTTGTTTCTGTTATTTTTTCCTCTGTTCTCGGCAAGTTAACTTTTCAAGGACACTTGGGACAGGGAGAGCTTTTTTTTTTCTCTTTTTTTTCTCCCTGCCAGCTGTTACCATGGAGCCTAGTTGGTAACTTCTTTACTTAGAATTGTAGCCATCTCTGAGAATCCCCAGCTCAAGGCCAGAGGCCTTGTTCACTTATTTTGTGAAAAACTCGTAAGGGGGTGTCTAGCTTAGGAGTGCTGATTTTTCCAGCCACTGGCCAAGTAGAACAGGGAGACATGAAAACACGGAGTTTATCTACATTGAATTCTTTTATAGGGACTCTTTTGCTGAAAGTCCTAAAGTCAGCAATGGTGAAGACTTCTGGAGAAGGTCATATAAGACTTTTGTGTGGGCCTGGTGAAGAGGGGCAAGACGTGGAAAGCAAGGCTGAGAGCAGCTCCGTTTATCTGAGAATTAGGAAGGAGAGATGTAAAAGAATATTGGGAAAGGGGTTTGTGATTTTCCTGGCAACAAAAACTTGAGCAGTAGAACAGGTAGAGCAGAGGGGACGACAGGAGTGAGTATCCCAAAAAGCCTGTGAGGGACTTTAAATTCTTAGTCACCTGTTTTCAGTGATGACAAGGCAACTTTAAAGGTCACTTTCATTACATCTTGGATAGTGGTCTGAGGGATCTCCTCAGCTGGTTTGAGCTTTGGGTTAGCTGGTAAGAGGACCTGATGGGACCTGCTCTGGGCACTTACTGGAGAAAAGAGGACTGAGTGGGTGGAGGGGTACCTCAGTACCTGATACCTCAGCAAGGGCGCAATTGTCTGAGAACCGGCCGAGGTTTGGTTTTTTGATCTAGTAAATGGAGGGGAGAAATCAGGTTGCTCAGGTGGGAGTGAAAGCAGAGAGTCTGGAGCAGAAGGCTGAGGGTTAGGATCTATTGGAGAAGCATAGTTCAGGACGTGAGTGAAGGAGGGAAAAGGTCTTCACATAGGGGAATCTCCTTCCACCCTTTTGATCACTTGTAGAAGTTAAAAATGTCATGCATAATTTGAGGATCTAGAGAGCCTTCTGGGGTCCATCAGTTTTGGTTGTCTAATTGGTAATATGGCCAATGCTGTGTACTGAATTTGATGGGGAGTTTGGGTTCCACCAGGCAGTCCCTGTATGCTAACATCCCCATGACTTACAGAAGAAGTTGGCTTTTTCCCCTCACAGCCGTGGCTCTTTGTGGCTTTGATAGTCTGCCATGCAAACATAGTAATCTGGGCTAGCCAACCTGCATCTTGCTCGCGTGTCCCTACATCCATAATGTTTGTTTCCATTATCGATGATACAGAAGGTATTTAATAGAATTTTAGTGGGATCCACTTTATCAGATATATCCCAATAGGAAAAACCTATAGCCAGCTGACAAATGTCTGGGTGGAGAGATGGCCACCAGGTCCCTATGGGGGCTGTAAGCGAGATAGACCATACTTCTTCTCTAGTAGGATTTGTGATCAGCCATCGCTAATGAACCACCTGATGAGGTTTAGGACTACTGGTGGCCAAGGGGAGAGTCTATAGCCTTATTCATATGGTGAATACACAATTTGAAAGGGTTACTAGTCATTTCCAGTTTCCAGCAAGAGTCTGGACAGAGCGCAGGCTTGAGATGAGAGGCATGGATCCAGGAATTGATTCCGTATACATTTACTGATGTAGGTGTTATAAGTAGTACCTGGTATGTTCCTTTCCATCGGGGTTCCAGGAATGAAACCTGATGTCTTCTTATGTAGATGAAGTCTCTTACATTATATTGAAGTGGAGTCCCCTTGTCCCCAGTTTGGTAGGCCGTGGCCAGCTGTTTAAACAGATATCAATGAGTTCTTTCAAGAGCTTTAAGTCTGTCAAGCTAGGGGGTGTGGAAGGGATCCTTAGGTCTTAGAGTTGGGGTTAGGTCCCTTACTGGAGGAAGGGCACCATAGAGAATTTCACAGGTGGTGAGGTTACACAAAGAAACAGAGGGAGTATTTCTTGCATGAAACAGTGGATAAGGCAGGAGCATAGTCCAATCTTTTATGCAGGTCTCTAAGAGTAATTTCGTAAAGGTCTATTTAATGGTTCTATTTATTTTTTCTACCTGTCCTGAGTTCTGGGGTCTATAAGCATAATGTAACTACCAATTAATAACCAGGGTACTGGTTAACCTATTCTCAGAACATGAGACAAAAAAAGAATCCCACACCAACACCCACAAAGGCACCTGCTTCCCCCAAGTACATCTGTGACTATCTGGAGTATTCTCTGACTGGTGGGTCATACTATGTTCCCCAAAAATAGCCTGTCTTGTCTCAGATCTGGTCTTCGTGGCCAACTCTGCGAAGATTTCAGGAGCCAGCATGAGCCACTACCTGCTTTCTCAGGAAAGGCCCCTCTTCAGAGCTCTTCTGGCATTTGGCCATCCCCACATCAGTAGGTACCATGAAAGACTGACTCTGTCCCTGGTAAATCCAAAGAAGTGAGCCCACTAGGAGTAGGACTGGGACTGGCAATGGGTGCCTGGCTTCCTGGATCCCAAGTTCAGAGAGTTCCAACACCAAGGAAGTGACGTGAGGTCACTTCCTTCAGAAACTGAAAGAGGTCACTCCCTTGGCAACCACTTTGTCCTAACAGTTGCTTCCTATGGTCTCTTGAGATGGAGGATGCCCCTACTTCCTGTGACACTTTCACAAGTTAGAATGGTATATAAACCATAGGCACTCAGGAATAGCTCTCCACACAGGCCTGGTTTGATCCATCTTCTCTACATTAATAAGAGAGAGGCTGATTCAGATACACTCCTTTATCCTGACCAGGTTGTTTGCCATGGAAGATGACTTTTGCTCTCTCAAGTCCTTCATAGCTGCCTACATCTTCTCCAGGAATGATTTCTGCATGGACCTTTGAGTTTCTAAGCAGGTGGAAGATCCCCTACATTCCTGTATTGTAAGACCAACACTGTCCCCGCTCTTCTGTAAAGTTAGATTGAGGGAACAGTGTATGTTAGGTTTAATAACATGTTCAATTTGGGTTAGGAATCATTCTTCGGGATGAATAATAGTATTGGGAAACTCTCTCAGATCTGGTCTCCTTGGCCAACTCAGTGAAGTTTTCAGGAACCAGTGGTGAGACACTGCCTGCTTTCTCATGAACTGGCCCTCTTCAGAGCTCTCCTGGCATTTGGCCATCCTCACATCAGTAGGTACCAAGAAAGTCTGACTCTGTCCTTGGTAAATACAAACATGTGGGCCCACTGGAATTGGGACTGGGACTGACTCTCGGTGCCTGGCTTCTTGGATCCCCAGTTCAGAGAGTTCCATCACCAAAGAAGTGAGGTAGGTCACTTCATTCAGAAACTGAATGAGGTCACTGCCTTGGCAAACACTTTGTCCTAAAAGTTGTTTCCTAGGTTCCCATGAGATGGAGCCTGCCCCTACTTACTGTGACACTTCAAGCTAAGAATTGTATATCAAAAATCGGCACCCGGGAACAGCTCTCCACACATGCCTGATTTGGTCCAACTACTCTACATTAAGAAGAGAGAGGCTGATTCAGACACATCCCTTCATTTTGACCTGGTTGTTTTCCATGGAAAATGAATTTTTCTCTCTCAGGTCCTCCATAGCTGTCAACATCTTCTCCAGGGATCATTTCTGTAAGGACCTTTGAGGTTCTCAGCAGGTGGAAGATCCCCTACATTCCTGTATTGTAAGACAAACTGTGTCCTTACTCTTTTGTAAAGTTAGATTGATGGAAGAGTGTATGGTTAGGATTAATAACATATTCGATTTGAGTTAGGAATCATTCTGCAGGATGAATAATGGTATTGGGAATCTGCGATATTTACAAGAATAAATAGGTGAAATGTAAGTATGAAAACAGAAATCTAGGTAAGATTTGAAGCCCAGAAGGAAATTGGGCCTTTGATTGTGACACTTAGCTTTGAATTATGTTCTGCACAGATGTCTCAGATAAATCGATATAAAATGGCATAGGACCTTGTACCTTGGATGATTGAATGTCGAAGAGAATATCCAGTCAAAAGGGGACAGTAGGTGGATTAGGAAGATAGTAAATAAGTTTAGAAAAAAGAATGAGTATAGGAATTGGACCAAAAGTTCTTTAGCAACAGGGTTTCGGTTAGTGAGTGAATGTCAATGTCAGCACATGTGAAGAATGAGTCACAATGATGAACTGGGGAAAATATGTAGGAAAGCAGATATCTATAGAGACATTATGAAATCAGACAAAGTATAAAGTGAGTGATAGTATTAGATATTTTCAACAGGGTTGAATTTGAATATATAATCTTAGGAAGAAACAAATATGTAATCATTAATAGGATTGACATTTGAGAGCATTAGCCAAATTGGACATGGATTTTTTTAGTAATCCATGTTTACATTCCATTTAGTCTTTGGTACAATCATAAGTGTGAACTTTGCATTTTGTGTCCAGAATATTACTGTGATAAAATGTTTATGTACATCAGTTGACAGAGTATTTCTTCCACCATTTCTGGGAGCAATATTTTGAAGACATATAAATTAATATTGGGGGTACAAAGAGGTGTACCCTGTGTCTATGTATGTAGAGATAATGCATGAAGAGACCATACTGTGAATAAATAATATAACTGATTACACTTTAAATAATCGATTGAATTTATATCTGAAAATATGCAGAAAATCTTATATTGATATACAATCATTAATTCCAACCAATTATACATATAATGGTAATATTACTTTAATGGTTTATCAAGACGGGTGTGTGAGATTTGCTTCAAAGCGATAATGGAAATTGAAAATAATGTGTTTGGAAAGAAGTCTCATGAAACGAGCAGTCAAGAAACATTAAGGAATACATGTGTTCTGAATCAGGAAGTGATTGAAAGTGAAACAAATGCCTATCAATTTGATAAATTGTGGATGAAATATTTATCCTATGATGTGCATTAACTGAAGAAATAGTAATGTACCAGAGTTGAATAAAAATGAACGTCAAAATACACTTCATGTCCCATAGGAATCTATACGCATTGATGTTAAACTGGGTGAGTTACTGTAGAAATATTAGGATTTGTGTGCACCATTCACTGAAGTTTGTTTTCAGTACTAGGAAACAAATATGTATTTCAGGTGGATGAATATTTCTGATAATAATCTTGTGAAAAGTTGATCATAAATCCACATATATGAATATGAATGAATTTAGGGAGTGTATAATAAGACACATATATTTCATATTTTGAAAAATCTGGAGAGTATATATATATATATATATCACACACACACACAGACATTAAAATGTAGCAATATATATGGCAATCTAAATTAATCATGAAATATATATCATCCACAGATCCAAAAATATTCATTTTACTGAACATGGGTTTATGTATAATGTTGTTCAACTAGGAAGCTCACCCATAGGTTGAATTTTCAGTTCCAACAGCGTTTAGAATGAGTGATCTATTCTCACAAATTGTATCTGCCAATTCATCCACCTCACAAGAATGTACGTGTGGTACCAGGTAGGATTTGATATGTGCATATAAAAATACATGTGCTGAATAGGCTACAGAGAAAGGGAGACAGGAATTCAAATATTTGTTAACTTTCAAACACATGGAGAACTATTTAAATTGAAAATTTGCTAGATTTATAACTCCTACACTACATAATGCAAAAGGCAAGTCCAACTATGCACCATGCCTCCTCTGAACTGCTTGTATTACTATTTTGTTGTGGTAATTTATCTCCATCATATTTGCATTAGTAGTCAGAGTCCAGTAGGGTAGGTTTTAGTGTCAGGGATTAAGTATTTCGAATAAAAAATTAGATAATGAATCCAATGTGTATGCATAAATCTTCCCATTCTCATCCAGAACAATTCCTTGACATTACATTCGCCCCAAGTAATACACAATTAGAGGAGAAGAGTTAGAAAATCTGTGAATACATATCTGGAATGGAAAATGCTCAGGAGTTCACAAGCTTGGATGTGGAAGGGGAGTTTCCAAAAGTAAGGGACAGGGTTGATAGACCCAACCTGATCATTTATTAAAATTGGGAGCCCACTTGCCAGAAAGCCATGAAAAGATAATTTTGGATTTATTATAAATTACTGCAAATTCTGAACCTGCTTGGAATGTTTGCCCATGCCTTAAACTCACCCATGCCTGGCTCTCTGACCAGATTGCAGCCCTCTCTGAAACTTTAGTGACACCTCATAAATATTTTCTTTCCCTGGCCAGACAACGAGTCTCTGAGGCTCTAATGGTCCTCATAATTTCTGATGTTGGGGTGAGCTTAAAAAAAAATGTAAACTACCGTTAGTGTGATGCTTGTTAAAGTTCTGTTATCTGTAACCCCCTTTTTGTGCATCTTTCTGGGCTATATAGCTGGGCTATAGGAAAGGTGGGTTTGCTGTCTTGCTCCCGCCATTTTGGGAGGGAGAGGTAGCCTTTCCCTTTGAAATAATTAGCTTGCCTTAATTTGATTTTACTAGGAGTCAGTGGTCTTTACATGCGTTCCTGGTCTAATATTTTGGAGTTCCCCAGTGAGATGACCCTGCCGGAAAAGATCACAAGACCAGACTTCTGTAAATTCTGAAGTTGGCCTTCCTTCCAGGGCTCCAAGCTTGAGAGCAACTCTAGGGTTTGTGCAACTTGAGATGGTCCAAGGCCTTGGAGTTAGCCTTCAGTTCAGGGAGCACTGCAGTGAACCACCGCATTAAAACTATTAGCAAGCACCTGGTGGAGGAGGCATCCATAGGTAATTGGTGCCTTTATAACATCTGATATCCGGTTAAGG
The DNA here is from genome assembly GCF_048772815.1 of Callospermophilus lateralis. Lineage (NCBI taxonomy): Eukaryota > Metazoa > Chordata > Mammalia > Rodentia > Sciuridae > Callospermophilus > Callospermophilus lateralis. The sequence continues at coordinate 216,535 of NW_027513213.1, read as the reverse complement.
GAGATCTCTTCTGATGACAGAGAGGTGGACTGAGGAGGCTCACATATACTGCTGTCTGGGACAGTAACAAGAATCATTCTGTCATCTGTTCTGTTCTCTAGGGAATTCATCTGGAAGGGTAGAGAGGTGCCAACGGGCACGCATGCGCTCCTACGGGGAGCTTTAGGAAGACATTGCATTGCTCCTCTGTTTTCCTGTTTCGGCGCCGGATTTCTGTTTTTTTTTTTTTTTTTTTTTTTTTTGTTTTGTTCTGTGTTCTATATGTTTTTTGTTTGTTTGTTTTTATGCATTTTGTTGTGTGATTTCTGTGGTGAAAACTTAAGGATATCGGACATGAAAATAAAGCAAGTAAGCCTGACACCCTTTGGACTGAGTTTAAAGGAACTGCATTGAACTTTACACCCATTTGTTAAGCAGTATGATAGAAGCCCCTAGCTGGCTGCCTGGAGCACACTCACTGCAGAGGGCAGTGCCTGCGGGGGACCTAAGAACTGAGTATCTCCCAGGTTAATAAGTGAAACTCCTTTAAAATCCCTTGTCCCTCCAGATAAAGAGAGTCACAACCTTTTGGCAGAGTCCCTGTGTTTATCTTTGTTAGCAAAGCAATAAACCTTCGTTTTTCTTTTTCTCAAAACCCTGTCCTCATTTTTAAATTGGCATTAATTGGCTTCAAGTTCAGGAACCCAACTTTAAGTTACAAATTTTGATAACCCACCCGCACCCTGGAACTTTTTGAGAGCTGACTACAGAAATGTTAGGAGATGGAGCATGCTTGTGGTGGAACTGAAACAGAGGAGCAAATCCTGTAAGTAAAAGGAGGGACTGAGGGACTCCCAGCAGCTGCTGAAGCCTTATTTTTTCAGAGAATTCCCTAGGTCTTTCCCTGCAATTTAACGATAATGCCACCTCTGTCATCTTAAAAAAGAGGGAAAAAAAGGGGACACTAAATGCAGGAAAGTCACTATGGAGACCCTTGATTTTACATTTCAGGATGCTCCTCTGTGAAAACATCTGGTCCCCTTGTGGGGACATCTGTGGTGCAACTGGTGTAGGAGATTTTTCTCTTATCTGCTCTGTTTTAAAGGCTTCTGTCTGTCAGTCATAGTCTGGAGCTCCTTTCTGTCTGTCGTGTGTCTTTGTTTCTGGCACTTTAAGACATGTGCAATAATGTGTTGATATTATATATTGTTTCTTGGGAATGATTTTACCTGAATGTGTGTCTAAATGATGATGTTTTATTGTAACAATCTGGTAGCTTATTGGATTTTTGAAGCATTGCAGAATCTTGCCGTTAAAAGTCAGATTGAGATAATTGTTTAGTTTATGATTTCAGATAATTCATGCCAGAGAACTTAAATACTTAGGATGGAAAACTAAAGAACTCTACTTCCAAGTTGGCAAGAAATTTTCCAATCATTCAGTCTTTTTTTTTCACCAATTTTTAATTGGGTAGCCTGGGAAAATGTCACTGTGTGTACCAGTGCATTAATTTGGACAAGGATAGTAAATCATAGTATGGTATCTGTTGACAACACAAGATGTAAAGATATAAAATTTTGTAAATTTTGTCTTAAGCTTGTATCAAAATTTTCAACATCCTATCTGGAAAATTATGGTTAAAATGCGTTAGGCCTGAGGTGTCTGCTCAGAATAGCAGTTTTTTCCTGCTCCTTCCAGACCTCAGCCAGGACTTAGATTGAAATGCAAATGAAAGAAGCCTGCAAGATCAGTAGGAGACTGATATGAGGCTTAAGGAAAAAAAAAAGTAAATAGTATGGTATTTACTAATTACTGGTCAGTTATTTTTTCTAGGACTCTTATTTTTTTCCTTAGATCCTTTAATTTTTCTAACTCATAATTTTGATCCTACAGACCTAGGTTAATGTTTTTCTGATCAGTTCTATCTTTGACCAACTGTGGAGTTTTTAAAACATGGCAATGGAGATTTCACCTGCTAAAAGCTACAAGGCCTTTACTATTATTATGTGTGCACACTTTTGTTATTTGTTGTATGTCTATATATATATATATTCTTAATCATATATATGATACAGAAATTAACATATATAAGGAGCGCTCATAATAAAAAAAGCACTCATAAAAACAAATTTTAAGGGATGCCCTCTCTCACCACTTCGGTTCAACATAGTTCTCGAATCACTGGCCAGAGCAATTAGACAGACGAAAAAAATTAAAGGCATAAAAATAGGAAAAGAACTCAAATTATCACTATTTGCAGATGACATGATTCTATACCTAGCAGACCCAAAAGGGTCTACAAAGAAACTACTAGAGCTAATAAATGAATTCAGCAAAGTGGCAGGATATAATATCAACACACATAAATCAAAGACATTCCTGTATATGAGCCACAAATCCTCTGAAATGGAAATGAGGACAACCACCCCATTCACAATATCCTCAAATAAAATAAAATACTTGGGAATCAACCTAACAAAAGAGGTGAAAGACTTATACAATGAAAACTACAGAAACCTAAAGAGAGAAATATAAGAAGATCTTAGAAGATGGAAAAATATACCCTGTTCATGGATAGGTAGAACTAACATCATCAAAATGGCGATATTACCAAAAGTTCTCTATAGGTTTAATGCAATGCCAATCAAAATCCCAACGGCATTTCTTGTAGAAATAGAGAAAGCAATCATGAAATTCATATGGAAAAATAAAAGACCCAGAATAGCAAAAACAATGCTAAGCAGGAAGTGTGAATCAGGCGGGATAGCTATACCAGACTTCAAACTATACTATAGAGCAATAGTAACAAAAACAGCAGGGTACTGGTACCAAAACAGGTGGGTGGACCAATGGTACAGAATAGAGGACACAGAAACCAATCCACAAAACTACAACTATCTTATATTCGATAAAGGGGCTAAAAGCATGCAATTGAAGAAGGATAGCATCTTCAACAAATGGTGTTGGGAAAACTGGAAATCCATATGCAACAAAATGAAACTGAATCCCTTTCTCTTGCCATGCACAAAAGTTAACTCAAAGTGGATCAAGGAACTTGATATCAAATCAGAGACATGGCGTCTGATAGAAGAAAAAGTTGGCTATGATCTACATACTGTGGGGTTGGGCTCCAAATTCCTCAATAGGACACCCATAGCACAAGTGTTAATAACTAGAATCAACAAATGGGACTTACTCAAACTAAAAAGTTTTTTCTCAGCAAAAGAAAGAATAAGAGAGGTAAATAGGGATCCTACGTCCTGGGAACAAATCTTTACTCCTCACACTTCACACAGAGCCCTAATATCCAGAATATACAAAGAACTCAAAAAATTAGACAATAAGATAACAAATAACCCAATCAACAAATGGGCCAAGGGCCTGAATAGAAATTTCTCAGAGGAGGACATACAATCAATCAACAAGTATATGAAAAAATGCTCACCATCTCTAGCAGTCAGAGAAATGCAAATCAAAACCACCCTAAGATACCATCTCACTCCAGTAAGATTAGCAGCCATTAGGAAGTCAAACAACAACAAGTGCTGGCGAGGATGTTGGGAAAAGGGTACTCTTGTACATTGCTGGTGGGACTGCAAATTGGTGCGGCCAATTTGGAAAGCAGTATGGAGATTTCTTGGAAAGCTGGGAATAAAACCACCATTTGATCCAGCTATTCCCCTACTCGGTCTATACCCTAAAGACCTAAAAAGAGCACACTATAGGGACACTGCTACATCCATGTTCATAGCAGCACAATTCACAATAGCAAGACTGTGGAAGCAAAACCTAGATGCCATTCAATAGACGAATGGATAAAAAATATGTGGCATTTTTACACAATGGAGTATTACTCTGCATTAAGAAATGACAAAATCATAGAATTTGGAGAGAAATGGATGGCATTAGAGCAGATTATGCTAAGTGAAGCTAGCCAATCCCTCAAAAACAAATGGCAAATGTCTTCTTTGATATAAGGAGAGTAACTAAGAACAGAGTAGGGACGAAGAGCATGAGAAGAAGATTAACATTAAACAGGGATGAGAGGTGGGTGGGAAAGGGAGAGAGAAGGGAAATTTCCTGTAAATGGAAGGAGACCCTCAGGGGTATACAAAATTACATACAAGAGGAAGTGAGGGGAAAGGAGGAAAAATATGAGGGGGGAGAAATGAATTACAGTAGAGGGGGTAGAGAGAGAAGAGGGGAGGGGATGGGGGAGTGGGGATAGTAGAGGATAGGAAAGGCAGCAGAATACAACAGACACCAGAATGGCAATATGTAAATCAATGGTTGTGCAACTGATGTGATTCTGCAATCTGTATATGGGGTAAAAACGGGAGTTCATATCCCACTTGAATCAAGTGTGAAATATAATATATCAAGAACTATGTAATGTTTTGAACAACCTACAATAAAAATTAATTTAAAAAAAGTGGATCCAAAGATCTTTAATTCACGTGATTAAAATTGTTCAATTTAAATTGGATAAACAGATAAAAATAAATGTTTTTAAATTTAAGCTTACAAGTTTTTATAGGTGTTCAAAAATCTAATAAAATATTAATATCTACAAAATGTCTAAAATGCCTTGATTCTAGGACTTTTCCTTCAACAAAAAAATGGTTTACACTCTTCAATACATTTGTCTAATATTTTAATAAATAAGTAAAGTAAATTTGAGGTGGAATTTCTCATTCTTGAGTACATTTGTTAGATACCCGATTGATTTACTAAGGTCTGTATAAGATTGTAAAAATCAGTCATGTGTTAAAGAGACAAAAATTTCTGAAAACATAAGTTTACCCATAACATTGTGTTTATTAAGTTTTATTTTTTCTAGAGCAAGCAACCATAAAAATTAAACAACTGATTAAATAAGAACTGTTATTTTAGAGCACTCTACTGCCATTTCTTTAAAAGCTAAACTTGGTTAATCTAGAAATATCAATGTAATTTTGATGCTACTAATGTGCTCATATCTTCCAGGTATACAAGTCTGTAAGTTAGAAACATTTAAAGAGCATTATATCAAGCTGGTATTCTGAAGTTGTATGGTAAAAAAAATGTACTGGGGGTTTATTTACCTGTTATCAATAAGATATGTAAAGTTTTATGTTACTTTTTTCATTGGGGAACAATTTAAATGTATTTTTAAGTTAATCAGAGCCTAATATATGTAAAGGTTAAAATCTTTCAGCCTTTCTTTAATCCATGTTTTAAATGTGATGTCATATGATGTTAGATAATGTTCATGTGACCTCAAACAATTTATGTAAACTTTGTAAAATGATATTTAAAAAACAATGATCAGCTTTAGAACTAAAACACTTAATATTTATAAAGAGGCCTGCCTTACCTGAGATAAGGCTCTGTGTCCCATCTTACTACATGTGAGAATGACTACAAAAGGAGTAGGTCAGATTTTATTTCATTTAAAGTTATGTTCAAAAGTTCTTTTGTTTTTCTGTGAAGATTACTAGGATCTCAAACAGGGCATATAATGTATAACTCAGCCAAAAAATTCAGGGTAGCTATTACAGAAACTAAGTATTTTTACTCTTGTTAAAAAATTTTATTTTTAATTTGCTTATAAGTGATCTAAAGATTCCCTGTTAGTCTTTTACAGAAGTGTTGCTTTAATAACACAACATGGGTTAATTTAAGATAATAAGTCATCACCTACAAGACAGACAGAATAATACATATCCCAATTAATGAAAAGATAAATAATAATTAAGTTATAGATATTAAAGCCCAGTACTCTCAATATAAGGCTGTTAAAATTTATTTGCTGGATGTTTAAGATTAGGATTTAAAATTAAAGTTAAATGAATCGGCCAAGAAAACAAATATTAATATTTTAAGGTATACACTTTATGTTAGCCTCCCAAAATAAGTAAGACTGGAGGTTACAAAGAAGGATTCTCAGACAGGAATGCCTGATAACTATAAAAAGAGACTATTAAGAGGAGCTGCCAGAGGCAGAAAATTTAGTTTAGGGCCTACAGATATTCCTAACCTACAGAGGTAGGCTTGGTGTTTGCTAGTACGATTATCCAGCCCTGAGTAACAGAATTAAAGGTTTCTCTATTAGACACAGAGGTCATACTAGAAAAAGGATTTTGCATGATCAGATGACATTAAATTAATAAACTGTATCTTATGGGGAGGGACAACTGTAAAACAAAAAATTAAATATTAAGTTGACAGTCCTGATAACTGAGGATATTAAAGAATGGTGAGGGAACTTCTATACGGTGACATGTTCCAGCTGCTGCAACATTTATTCATTACTCATGGTTTTTGTTACTCTCATAGAAGAACCCATTCCCAGATGACTTTACAACCTGTTCTTCCCCAACCAGACTTCAAACCAAGCTGAAATCTAAAAGGCAACTCATGTCCCTCAACTAAATTCTAAAAGGCAACTCATGTCCCTCATGCCATGACCCTTACGTCACCCTCTCTCAGCGCAGAAGAATCCAAAATGCGTGAGGCCTCCCTTCTTACAACAATGGAGCCAAAAATAAATAGACTATCAATATACGTAATTAATTAAGTCAGGTAAAATCAGGGAGACCCATTTTGGGTGAGTTCTAGAAATTTGGAGACTGTTACCTGAGGGATTTAAATTTCCTCAGTGCACTTCCCTTAATCTATCAAATATTTGAAAGGAACACATAAGAAAAGGGGGGAATGATAGGCCCAACCTGATCTTTTATTAAAATTGGGAGCCATATTGCTACAAAGCCATGATAAGATAATTTTGGCTTTACTATAAATTACTGCAAATTCTGAACCTGCTTGGAATGCCTGCCCATGCCTTGAACTCACCCATGTCTGGCTCTCTGACCAGATAGCAGCACTCTGTGAAACATTAGCGACACATCATAAATATTGGCCTTCCCTGGACAGACAATGACCATCTCTGAGGGTCTAATGGTCCTCACAAATTCTGATGTTGGGGCCAGCAAAAAAAAAAAAATATATATATATATATATATATATATATATATATATATATATATATATATATATACATATATATATAAACTACCATTAGTGTGATGCTTGTCCGAGTTCTGTTATCTCTAACCCCCCTTTTGTGTAACTTTCTGGGCTTTAAAGCTGGGCTGTAGGTAAGTTGGGGTTGCTGTCTTGTTCCGGCCGTTTTGGGAGGGAGAGTTAGCCTGGCTGGTGAAAATAATAAGCTTAGTTTAATTTGATTTTAATTGGAGTCAGTGGTCTTTTCTTGCATCCTTGTCTAACAGGTAAACACTCCACAAACATGGAGCTCTGCTGGCCTAACGACTTTTTGAGAAACTGCCTCTGAGGTTGGGCACTTGAAATATATGTTGTTTTCAGGAGCTTTAGCTTCCTTTGTTGTGAGACCATCAAAGCTGGCTCTGCATCTATGTGACCTGAAGAAATTGGTTTCTTATTTTCCAATGAAAATGAGGCAAAGTGCTGAATTCTCTCTTTGTAGGTAAACTGTGGCCACTGAAGGCTAAGTGTCTCCCTGTGTGGACTGTGTACCCATTTAGTCATCCTCCACTATTCATGGTGTTTCTTGCTGCTGCACTGGGAGTTTGGTATTTGCTCTACGAAATACAAGAAGTTCAACTGGGACACAGTGCTGAAGGTAGTTCTGTCACGTGTGGTCGGTCAGAGTCTGCAAGAGAATGCACCAACCAGGATTCTATCCCACATAGCTTGCCCACTTGAAGATAGCAACCTGATTCGTAACATTGCCCTGAAACCTCTCCATATAACAAGATGCCTTTACATATAAGGGTCTGCTGGCTGCACCATGTCAGTCACAAGCCATTTGGAAGTCAATGGTAGATCCAAATGGCCCCAACACAAATGTTTTATCCCACACCTGCATACCACAGTTCTGGGCCCAATACTCAGCAGGCTCCAACATACTGGCATTTCAGTTCTACACCATTTTCATGAAACCCAGTCAATCAAACCACTGTCTGGAACACTCCTGATCAGCAACAGGACATCCAAATGTTCTCCTCTGACACCTGGTTATGGGAATTTCAAAAATTTCTTGGTATTTATCTAGCATTTTTCACGGATGAAGTTGGAGGCACTGTAGGTTTCAATTCTTTCAAGAACCATTAAATGGTATGGAAGCTCATTTCAATGAAAGCTCTGGAGAATTCTCACAGTCAAGGCTTCCCAAAGAGTGGCCAAAAGATCACATGAACCCAGGCCCATTGAGGTCTAGAGTGTGAGGTCCATGTTTGTTTTGAATCTCATCTATGGCTGCCAAGTCTTTCATAATAAAATCATGTGATATCCTGGCTGAGATTCCCGATGCTCTGTGGAAAGCCACCCTGGGACTTGATCTCAGTTTCCAAGGGCGACTCTAATGCGTGGCCTCCTAAAATCCGAAGAGAACTCATGGCAATATTTCTCTGAGGTCAGTTTCAGAACTCAGTCTGTAAGGGGAATCACACCAGACTTCAAGCCCAGGTGGACCCAGTCATCTATTTCAACCACCACACAAATGACCACAATTAAAACCAAAACACTCCCACATGGCCCTCATCTTCTTCCATATAGACACTCATCATAACCTCTGGCTGGGGTTTTCCATGAGGGGCAAAGCTCACGACAGTGTCCAAAATAAGCTCCCTTACCCCTCATTTGCCTAAAATCAGGGTGGCCTGGACACCCTTCCTGTGAACCAGTAGTGATCAAATATGCCTGCCATTTGTACTGCCCAGCTTCTCCAATATGAGGCCTACTGACTGTTTGGTATAGATTTTTTATGTGAATTGGAGTCATGAGAAAACCCAAGCAATTACGGGCTAGCCTCTGCAGGGTTTTGAAGAACTCATTTGACCCAATGGATCCCTCTTCTCACTTGATGTAGGTCAGAAACCTTACAGAGGAAGGCGAGGGACTTCAACCACAATGACTGCCCTTTTGGCCATTTTGGTTTTGGAAGCACAAAAGGAATGTTTCTTTAGATCCATCAGGTGCTGAGAATTTAAGCCACAGCCTCACACAGGGCCAAGAGGCTGATTCAGACACATCCCTTTTGGAAGAAATTAAGCAAAGAGCCACAGGTGATGCCCATTCATTTCCATTTGAAAACTGTTTTCTTCAGGCTTCACAAAGGGTTGGCCTGAGGCAAAGACCTTCCTGACATTCAGGGCAACAGAACATTATGTAAGAAAAGGCCCAAAGCAGGGTTTCTCCACTGAGATTTTACTGGTCACACTGTTATCTGAGTTTTCTGAGATGCTCGCCATTCCCTTCAGCTATCCAGTACATGGCCATGTCACAGAGCTTGGAGGTGGTACATATCTTGGACTCAAAACCATGAGCCTGTTGTGGAGAGTGGCCAGAATTCAGGAAGAGTACAGAAACTTAGGAATATTGTAGGTGTTGCCCATCCATAAGGCAAGCCACAGTCCTTTCATAAATTGGGCAGGATGAATGCTGTTAAACTTTCTCCTGGAGAGGACAAATCCATTGATGCATTATCTTTTCTAATGTCTACAACCAGAGATACAGTGGGATACACAGATATAGAAACACTTGCCTTGTCAAACAACTTACTAGAAACAGTCCACTCAATACCAAACAAATAGCCTTTCCTACCTATCACGCCTTTCCTACTGTATCAACATACACTAGTTATTCATCACCCCCTGCCCCGGTTATTTTGCTGCAGTGGGACTGCTGCAGATGGTGGCCCATACAGGGAGCCCTGGGACACTTGGGGGTAAGTGACGAATAAAAGCTGCCCATCCATAGATAGGATGGGAGCAAATCTGCTCATCCCTAGGCAGATAGGGGGAGAGGAAAAACGGTCATTTCAAAAAATGGAGAAGATTGATACAGTATGATTGTGTCTTGTTTTATCTCAGTGTATTGTATTGTCTTTGTGATGAAAATAAGGAAGGGGTGAGAAGTAAATTGATAATGGAAAGAGGCACCCCAGTGGAAACAAGTGCAATTAGGGCATGTGTTGATGGAAGCCCAGGAAGTCTAATCAGAAAGAAAAAGAAAGTTAAGAAGAAGAAGGATTATCAGGAAAAAAGTTTCAGCAAAAGGCTGTTACTGAATACTTTTCGTTTCCGGAGTGTGTGTGAATAGGCGCCTCGGCTGCCACATGCTCAAGCCAGTCACTGTGCAGCAAGGGCTTTTCAAGCAGTGGCAGCCGGCAATTCCCCGCCCCCAGCCTGGGGAGCGGGGCCCCGTGGCAGTTTGAGTCCTGGACACTCCCCAGGGCCATCTGTGGCTGCCCAGGATGCTACAGCCAGCCATAGATGCTACTGGCTCCCTGATGTTTGGTCATTTTCAATGCCAATAACTAAGCTACAATGGTTCTCCCACACCCGGAAGATAATAAATAATAAGCACTATTAAGGCTTTTTTCAAATGTAAAAAACCTTGAGATAATGTACTAAATTTTTCAGAAGGTTGTTTTCTTAGCACCTGGTGGAATACTATAGGATTTTCTTTAGCCAGTGGTAGGAGTTCCTGCCTTCATCCCAGTGCCGGTGAGGACAAGGGTGGAAGAATTTCCAGTGTTGCTGAAAACCGGAGGAGACTTCGGCTGAGAAACGGAGGAGACTTTGGATCAAGCTAGCTGCCTTCAGAACTTTCCTGGGCTGTGATTTAAGCTAGCTGCCTGCAGAATTTACATGGACTGTGATTTAAGCTAGCTGCCTGCAGAACTTACCAGGACTGTGATTTAAGCTAGCTGCCTGCAGAACATACCTGGACTGTGGTTTACCTGAACTGTGAGTTAATCTATTGAGACACTGCTTTACCTGGACTGAGACAACAAACTGTAATCTATAACAAATTTTAACTCGGTGTCTTTGCTAACAGTGTCATTGCTGGTATTATTTCTCCAAGTGCTTCATCAATTGGCTTGTATTGTGACATTTTGTATCCTCCCTTTCTGTTTGTAGCAGGTTATTTATGGTGTTTCTGTAAAAACCACTGTGGTCTTTATTTAAATTAAATAAAAGGGGGAAATGTTAGAGTCTGTAAACATGTCAAAATAACACCTGGCATTTTGCCAGGGGAATGTTAGAGTGTGTAAACAAGTCTGGATGATGCCTGGCAAAATGCCAGAGGGAGTGGTTTGAGATGTAACAAAAGCGAGCCATTAAGTGTGGAGATTCCTGATTGGTTGACTGCAGTATCTAGTTTATGTTAATTAGATAACCTGGGTGGAATGTATAAATACCTCTATTGTCCTACAATAAATGGCTTCCACTCCTGCTATATCAACATACACATGTTATTCATAACCCCCACCCCCCGGTTATTTTGCTCCAACCGGACCGCGGCAGTATCTGCCAAGTCAGAAACCTCTCAAGTATGAACATGTGATACCAGGTAGGATTCTATATGTGCATATAAAAATACATGTGCTGAATAGGCTACACAAAAAGGGAGAGAGGAATTCACATATTTGTTAACTTTAAAAACACATGGAGAACTATTTTAATTAAAAATTGACTAGATTTATAACTCCTACCCTATATAATGCAAAAGGCAAGTCCAACTATACAACATGACTCCTCTGAACTGCTTGTATTTCTATTTTGTTTGGGTTATTAATCTCCATCATATTAGGATTAGTAGTCAGAGTCTAGTAGGGTATGGGTTAGTGTCCAAAATAAGCTCCCTTGCCCCTCATTTGCCTAAAGTCATGGTGGCCTGGACACCCTGCATGTGAACCAGGAGTGATAAAATAGGACTGCAGTTAATACAGCTCTGCTTCTCCAATTTGAGGCCTACTGAGTGTCAGGTAACAATTCTTTATGTGATTTGGAGTCATGAGAAAACACAACCACTTCTTCAGGGCATTGAAGAATTCATTTGAACCAAAGGATTCCTATTCTCACTTGATGTAGGTCAGAAACCTAACAAAGGAACGCAAGAGACTTCATTCACCATAACAGATCTTTTTGCCATTTTGGTTATGGATGCACACATGGGATCTTTCTTTAGATCCATGAGGTGCTGAGAATCTAAGCCACAACCGCACACAGGGCCAAGAGGCTGATTCAGACACATCCCTTTACAAAGAAATTAAGCAAAGAGCCACAGGTGATGCCCTTTCATTTCCATTTGAAAACTGTTTTCTTCAGGCTTAACAAAGGGGTGGGCTGAGGGAAAGAACTTCCTGACATTCAGGGCAACAGAAATATAGGTAAGAGAATGGCCAAAGCAGGATTTCTCCACTGAGACTTTCCTGGTCACACTGATATCTGAGTTTTCTGTGATTCTCCCATTCCATTCAGCTGTCCAGTACATGGCCATGGCACAGAGCTTGGAGGTGGTATATATCTTGGACACAAAACCATGAGCCTATTCTGGAGAGTGGCCAGAATTCAGGAAGAAAACAGGAACTTAGGAAGATAGTAGGTGTTCCCCATCCATAAGACACACCGCAGTCCATCCATCAGTTGAGCAGGATGAATGCTGGGAAGCTTTCTACTAGACAGGATGCATCCATTGGTGCATTCTGTTTTTTAATGTCCAAAATCACGTACACAGTGGGATACACCGAACTAGAATCACTCACCTTGTCAAACGATTTACTAGAAACAGTCCATTCCAAACCAAACAAACCACCTTTCCTACCTATTTTCAGAACATGAGACAAAACCACAAACTCACACCCACACCCACAAAGGCATCTCCTTCCCACAAGTAAGTCTCTGACTCTCCAGTGTGTCCTCTGTCTGTTGAGCCAAACTATGTTCCCCGAAATGGCCAGTCCTGTCTCAGTTCTGGTTGCCTTGGCCAACTCTGTGAAGTTGTCAGGATCCAGTGGTGAGCCACTACCTGCTTTCTCAGGAAAGATCCTCTTCATATCTGTCCTGGCATTTGGCCATTCTCTCAGCAGTAGGTACCAAGAAAGACTGACTCTGTCCTTGGTAAATCCAAACAACTGAGCCCAGTGGGAGTGGGACTGGGACTGGCTCTGGGTGTCTGGCATCTTGGATCCCAATTTCAGAGAGTTCCAATACCAAGGAAGTGAGGTAGGACACTTCCTTCAAGAACTGAATGAGTTCACTCCCTTGGCAACCACTTTGTCCTAACAGTTGGTTCCAAGGGTCCCATGAGATAGAGGCTGCCCCTACTTCCTGTGACACTTTCGCAAGTTAGAATGGTATATCAACCATAGGCACCCGGGAACATCTCTCAACAAAGGCCTGGTTTGGTCCACCTTCTCTACATTTAGAATAGAGAGACTGATTCAGACACGACCCTTCATCCTGACCAGGTGGTTTGCCATGCAAGGTGACTTTTGCTCTCTCAACTCCTTCATAGCTGCCTACATCTTCTCCAGGTATCATTTCTGCATGGACCTTTGAGGTTCTCAGCAGGTTTAAGATGACCTACATTCCTGTATTGTAAAAACAACTCTGTCCCTGCTCTTCTGTAAACTTAGATTGAGGGAAGAGTGTATGGTTAGGGTTAATAAAAGGTTCGATTTGGGTTAAGAATCATTCTGCAGGATGAATAATTGTATTGGGAACCTGTAATATTTACAAGAATGTAAAAGTGAAATACTGGAATGAAAACAGAAATCTAGGTAAGATTTGAAGCCCAGAAGGGTATTGGGCCCTTGATTGGGATACTTAGCTTTGAATTATGTTCTGCAGAGATGTCTCAGATAAATCGATGTACAATGGCATAGGACCTTGTACCTTGGATGATGGAATGTCGAAGAGAACTTCTAGTCAAAAAGGGATACTCGGTATTATTTGAAAGATAGTCAGTAGGTTTAGAAAGCAGAGAGAGTGTAGGATTTAAACCAAAAGTTCTTTAGCAATAGGGTTTCGGGTAGAGAGTGAATGAAAATGTGAGCACATGTGAAGAGTCAGTCACAATGATAAACTGTGGAAAATATGTAGGAAAGCAGATATTAATAGAGACATTAGTAAATCAGGCAAGTGATAAAGTGATTGATAGGATTAGACATTTTCAACAGGCTTGAGGTAAAATATATAATCTTAGGAAGAAACAAATATGTAGTGACCAATAGGATTCACATTTGAGAGCGTTAGGCAACCTGGACATGGATGTTTTTAGTAATGCATACTCACTTTCCATTAAGGCTTTGGTAAAATCATAAGTGTGAACTTTGCTTTTTGTGTCCAGAAAATTACTGTGATAAAATGTATATGTAGATCAGATGACATAAGTATTTATTCCACCGTTTCTGGGAGCAATATTTTGAAGATATATAAATTAGTACTGGCGTTACAAATGGGTGTACCCTGTTTCTAGGAATATAGAGATAATGCATGAATAGACAAAACTTTGATTAAACAATGTAACAAGTTCTAAATTTAAATAATGGATTGAATTGATCTCTGAAAATACACAGGAAATCTTATATTGATATGCAATCATTCAATCCAACCAGGTATCCATCTTATTTTAATATTAGGCTTATGGATTATCATAAAGAGTGTGTGAATTTTATTTCAAAGGTGATTATGGATTTCAGAAATAATGAGTTTGGAAAGAAGTCTCATGAAGAGACCAGACAAGAAACCTGGAGGAATACAAGAGTTTTGAATAAGGAAGTTATTGAAAGCGAAACAAATGCCTATAAATTTGTGAACTTGTTAATGAAATATATATCCTATGATGTGCATAAACTGAAGAAATAATAATGTACCAGTTTTGTTAAAAAATGGACGTCAAAATACACATCATGTCCCATAGGAATCTACAAGCATTGATGTTAAACTGGGACAGTTACTGTAGAAATATTTGGATTTGTATGCACCATTCACTGAAGTTTGTTTTTAGTACTAGGAAACAAATATGTATTTCAGGTGGATGAATATTTTTGAAAATAATCTTGTGAAAAGTTTATTATAAATCCACATACATATACATGAATGAATTTAGGGAGTATATAATAAGACACATATGTTTCATATTTTCAAAAATCTGGAGAGTGTATATCTATCTATCTATCTATCTATCTATACACACACACACACACACACTCAAACAGACATTAAAATGTAGCAATATATATATATATATATATATATATATATATATATATATATATATATATATATATATATCATGAAATATATATAATCCACAGAGCCAAAAATATTAATTTTACTAAACGTGGATTTATGTATAATGTTGTTCAACTAGGAAGTCACCCATAGTTTGAATTTTCACTTCCAACAGCATTCAGAGGAGTGATCTCTTCTGACAATTTGTATCTGCTAAGTCAGCAACCTCTCAAGAATGTACATGTGATACCAGGTAGGATTCTAAATGTGCATATAAAAATACATCTTCTGAATAGGCTACAGAGAAAGGGAGAGAGGAATTCACATGGTTGTGAACTTTAAAAACACATGGAGAACTGTTTCAATTAAAAATTGACTAAATTTATAACTCCTACCCTATATAATGCAAAAGGCAAGTACAACTATACAACATGAATCCTCAAAACTTCTTGTATTTCTATTCTGTTCGGGTTATTATTCTCCATCATGTTAGGATTACTAGTCAGAGTCTAGTAGGGTATGGGTTAGTGTCCAAAATAAGCTCCCTTGCCGCTCATTTGCCTAAAGTCATGGTGGCCTGGACACCCTGCATGTGAACCAGGAGTGATAAAATAAGACCGCAGTTAATACTGATCTGCTTCTCCAATTTGAGGCCTACTGACTGTCAGGTATAGATTCTTTATGTGAATTGGAGTCATAAGAAAACCCAAGCACTTCTTCAGGGCTTTCAAAAATTTATTTGAACCAAAGGATCCCTATTCTCACTTGATGTAGTTCAGGAACCTAACAAAGAAAGGCAAGAGACTTCATCCATCATAACTGATCTTTTTGAAATTTTGGTTTTGGATGCACACATCGGATCTTTCTTTAGATCCATCAGGGGCTGAGAATCTAAGCCACAACCGCACACAGGGCCAAAGGGTGATTCAGACACATCCCTTTGCAAAGAAATTAAGCAAAGAGCCACAGGTGATGCCCATTCATTTTCATTTGAAAACTCTTTTTTTCAGGCTTCACATGAGGGTGGCCTGAGGCAAAGAACTTCCTGACATTCAGGGAAACAGATACATAGTAAGAGAATGGCCCATAGCAGGGTTTCTCCACTGAGACTTTCCTGGTCACACTGATATCTGAGTTTTCTGAGATTCTCCCATTCCCTTCAGCTGTCCAGTACATGGCCATTTAACAGAGCTTGAGGTGGTACATATCTTAAACACAAAACTATATGCCTATTCGGGAGAGTGGCCAGAATGCAGGAAGAAAACAGGAACTTAGGCAGATAGTAGGTGTTGCCCATCCATGAGGCAAGCCGCAGTCCATTCATCAATTGGGCAGGATGAATGCTGCGAAGCTTTCTACTAGACAGAACACATCAACTGATGCATTCTCTTTTCTAATGTCGACAACCACGGACACAGTGGGATACACAGACATAGAAAGACTCGCCTTGTCAAACGACTTACTAGAAACAGTTCACTACAATCCAATCAAACCGCCTTTCTTTCGTATTCTCAGAACATGAGACAAAACCACAAACCCACACCCACACCCGCAAAGGCACCTCCTTCCCCCAAGTAGGTCTGTCATATCCGGAGTGTCCTCTGACTGGTGGGCCATACTATGTTCTCCCAAAATGGCCTGTCCTGTCTCAGATCTGCTATACTTTGCCAACTCTGTGAAGTAGTCAGGAGCCAGCGGTGATCCACTACCTGCTTTATCAGGATAGGACCCTCTTCAGAGGTTTCCTGGCATTTGGCCATCCTCAAATCAGTAGGTACCAAGAAATATTGACTCTGTCCTTCGTAAATCCAAACAAGTTAGACCACTGGGACTTGGACGGGTTATGGCTCTGGGTGCCTGGCTTCCTGGATCCCAAGTTCAGAGACTTCCATCACCAAGGAAGTGAGGTGAAGTCACTTCCTTGAGGAACTGAATGAGGTCACTGCCTTGGAAACCACGTTGTCCTAACATTTGCCTCCAAGGTTCCCATGAGATGGAGGATGCCCCTACATCCTGTGACACTTTCACAAGTTCGAATCGTATATCAAACATAGGGACCAGGGAACAGCTCTCCACACAGGCATGGTTTGGTCTATCTTCTCTGTATTAAGAAGAATGAGGCTGATTCAGACACATTCCTTAATTCGACCAGGTTGTTTGCCATTGAGATGACTTTTGCTCTCTCAGGTCCTTCATCGCTGCCTACATCTTCTCCAGGGATCATTTCTGCATGTACCTTTGAGGTTCTCAGCAGGTGGAAGATCCCATGCATTCCTGTATTGTAAGACCAACACTGTCACTGCTCTTCTGTAAAGTTAGATTGAGGGAACAGTGTATGGTTATGGTTAATAACATTTTCATTTTCGGTTAGGAACCATTCTGCTGGATGAATAATGTTATTGGAACCTGTGATATTTATTAGAATACAGACGTGAAATATATGTACATAAACAGAAATCTAAGTAAGATTTGAAGCCCAGAAATCATTGGGCCCTTGATTGGGATACCTATCGTTGAATTACATTCTGCAAAAATGTCTCAGAGAAATCGATATACAATGGCATAAGACCTTGTAACTGGATGATTGAATGTAGAAGAGAACCTCCAGTCAAAAAGTGATAGTCGGTAGGATTAGGAAGATAGTAGGTAGGTTTTAAGAAGAAGAGTGAATATAGGATTTGGACCAAAAGTTCTTTAGCAATAGGATTTCGATTAGAGTGTGAATGTAAGTTTCAGAACATGTGAAGATTTAGTCACAATGATGAACTGTGGAAAAGCAGATACCAATAGAGACATTACAAAAACAGGCAAAGTATAAAGTGAGTGAGAGGATTAGACATTTTCAACAGGGTTGAGTTTGAATATATAATCTTTGGAAGAAACTAATTTGTAGTTACCAATAGGATTTTCATTTGAGAGCATTAGGCAACCTGGACATGGATGTTTTTAGTAATCCATGTTCACTTTTCATTTAGCTTTGATACAATCATAAGTGTGACCTTTGCTTTTTGTGTCCAGAATATTTCAGTGATAAAATGCATATGTAGATCAGGTGACATGGGTATTTCTTCCAACATTTCTGGGAGCAATATTTTGAAGACGTATAAATTAGTGTTGGGGGTACAAAGAGGTGTACCCTGTGTCTATGAATATAGAGATAATGCATGAAAATACCACATTGTGAATAAATAATATAACTGGTTCCACTTTAAATAATGGATTGAATTGATATCTGAAACTAAGTAAGAAATCTTATATTGATATACAATCATTCATTCCAACCAGTTGTACATCTAATGGTAATATTAGGGTTATGGTTTATTATGAGGGGTGTGTGAGTTTTGCTTCAAATGTGATAATGGAAATCGAAAATAATGTGTTTGGAAAGAAGTTTCAAGAAAAGACCAGTCAGAAACGGAGGAATACATGTTTTCTGAAGGAGGAAGTGATTGAAAGTGAAATAAATGCCTATAAATTTGTGAACGTGTGGATGAAATATATATCCTATAATGTGCATAAACTCAAGAAATAGAAATGTACCAGTGTTGAATAAAAATAAACTTCAAAGTACATATCATGTCCCATAGGAATCTACTTGCATTGATGTTAAACTGGGTCAGTTACTGTAGAAATATTAGGATTTTTTTTTTTTTGGTGTTATACTACAATTTATTTTAGCACTAGAATGCCACAGAATGTAGAGGAAAGAGCAATGGATTTTTAGTTATAGCACTAATAATCCAACATTTAATGACTTTTTTGGGGAGTCTAGAAATTACATAAGGCTATGTAACATATATTTTATTATTTAACATTCATAAATGCTTGGGATTTTAGTAATATTTCTAGTTTTTTATTTTTTATTTTTTAAGTTGTTGATGGATCTTCATTTTCTTTATTTGTATGTGGTGCTGAGAATAGAACCCAGTTCCTCACACATACTAGGCAAACATGTTAACACTGAATCACAAACCCAGCCGCTCCACTTTTGTCTTAACATCGAACACGCCTCTCCCTCTTCTTTACTCACTTTCTTCCTCATTTTTCCCCTTCTCTCTCTTCCTTTTTCGTTTTTCCTCCATATCTATTTTTCTCTCATGGCATTACAAACAGTTGTATGCTATGAAATTTAAATTTGAGACTGTTTTTTATAGTCACTATTTTTTTTTTTAAAAAATTAATAATTATAATCACCTGATAGATATATTACAATACATTTATTATACATATGTGTCTATATTCATGCATATGCATTACATATATTATGTATATATATATATATATATATATATATATATATATATATATATATATATATACATATATATTTAAAAGTACTTTGATTAGCCTGTTAGAAATAATATACACCAAGACTTTCTTAATTCTGAAGTCTTCCAGAATTAACATCTTACAATGAAAATCAAATAAACATATTTAATAAAAAAGGTATCATTCTTTATTATCAATATTGATAATTTAATGTTTTTTATCACGTTACGCTGTAATATGGCATATTATATCTTATGAATTAGAGAAATTTTTTTGAACAACCTATTATTTAAGGACCATATGCACTGACATTTTAAATGGCTTTCTTATGATTTCAATTTCTATCAATTATGTATTAATTGCCAAATACTTATTTTAGTACTTTTCATATTCATAATTGATATAAAGTGAATTGTTTAATTTTTCTGGTAATTAGTTACTTATTACAGTAGGGACATTTTTAATAGTTCTAAATTTTTATGAGTAAATGGTACAAAGATATTTTCATGCAAAATTAAGAATAATTGCATGCTCTAAATGTTTGATTGTTGATACATATAATACAGAGCTTTTGATGAGTCTCTTCCCAGTAAAACATAAAATGCAAATATATCGTTGGGTATGTATGTCCAAATAAAGATAATGAAAAATACACATTATCAGCTAGAAACTATTAAATAAAAGATGAAAAGAACAATCCAACACATTGTACCAACTTATCAGATGAGGCAGTATTCTGAAAGAATAGCCTAAGACTAGACCTGGTCCATGACAAAATATTTACCAAAAATTGAAATATGAAAAATATAGGAAATGCTATGAATTTTTCATGAAGGTAGGTGGATTATCCTTTAATCTCAATTAAGTGTATTTTCAAAAGCCAGTTTTCTGGTAAAATAAATTTGTGATAGATACAACTACACAAAACAAAGTTTCTGCTTAGCAAAATGAATGCATCTCAACACTTTTTTAGCTGATTTCTTGCCACTCAATTTTAAACCTTTATTTATTTATTTATTTTTATTGATTGTTCAAAACATTACAAAACTCATGATATAATATCTTTCATACATTTGACTCAATTGGGTTATGAACTCCCATTTTTCCCCAAATACGAATTGTAGAAGCACATTGGTTACACATTCACATTTGTACATAATGGCATAATAGTGATGTTGTATTCTGCTACCTTTTCTATCCCCTACTATCCCCCCTCCCCTCCCCTCCCATCTTTCCTCTCTACCTCATCTACTGTTGTTCAATTCTCTCCATTGTTTTCCCCCCATTTCCCCTCACAAGCTCTTATATGTAATTTTGTGTAACATTGAGGGTCTCCTACCATTTCCATATGCTTTCCCTTCTCTCCCCCTTTCTATCCCCCCACTCGTCTTTGTTTAATGTTAATCTTTTTCTCATGCTCTTCCTCCCTGTTCTGTTCTTAGGTGCTCTCTTTATATCAAAGAAGACATTTGGCATTTTTTTAAGGATTGGTTAGCTTAGCTTAGCATAATCTGCTCTAATGCCATCCATTTCCTTGCAAAGTCTATGATTTTGCCATTTTTTAGTGCTGAGTAATACTCCATTGTGTATAGATGCCACAGTTTTTTAACCATTCATCTATTGAAGGACATCTAGGTTGGTTCCACAGTCTAGCTATTGTGAATTGTGGTGCTATGATCATTGATGTGGCAGTATCCCTATAGTACGCTCTGTTAAGACCCTCTAGTCCGAGAAGGGTGATAGCTGGGTCAAATGGTGCATTCATTCCCAGCTTTCCAAGAAATCTCCATACTGCTTTACAAATTGGCCTTATCAATTTTCAGTACCACCAGTAGTGTACAAGTGTACCCTTTTCTCCACATCCTCGCCAACACTTATTGTTGTTTGACTTCATAATGGCTGCTAATCTTACTGGAGTAAGATGGTATCTTAGGGTGGTTTTGATTTGCATTTCTCTGACTGATACAGATGGTGAGCATTTTTTTATGTACTTGTTGATTGATTGTATGTCCTCCTCTCTGAAGTGTCTGTTCAGGTCCTTGGCCCATTTGTTGATTGGGTTATTTGTTATCTTATTGTTTAATTTTTTGAGTTCTTTGTATATTCTGGATATTAGAGCTCTATCTGAAGTGTGAGGGGTAAAAAATTGTTCCCAGGATGTAGACTCTCTATTTACCTCTCTTATTGTTTCTCTTGCAGAGAAAAAACTTTTTAGTTTAAGTAAGTCCCATTTGTTTATTTTTGTTATTAACTCTTGGGCTATGGGTGTCCTATTAATGAATTTGGAGCCCGACCCCACAGTATGTAGATCATAGGCATCTTTTTCTTCTATCACATGCAGTGTCTCTGATTTCATCACTAGCTCCTTGATCCATTTTGAGTTAACTTTTGTGCATGGCGAGAGAAAGGGATTCAGTTTCATTTTGGTGCATATGGATTTCCAATTTTCCCAGCACCATTTGTTGAAGATGCTATCCATCTCCCAATATGCTTTTAGCCTCTTTATCATATATAAGAATGTTGTAATTTTGTGGATTGATTTCTGTGTCCTCTATTCTCTACCACTGATCCACCTGCCTGTTTTGGTACCAGTACCACGCTGCTTTTATAACTATTGCTTTGTAGTACAGTTTGAACTCTGGTATCGCTATACCTCCAGATTCAAATTCCTGCTTAGAATTGCTTTTGCTATTCTGGGTCTTTTGTTTTTCCGTATGAATTTCATGATTGCTTTATCATTTCTACAAGAAATGCCGTTGGGATTTTGATTGGCATCCATTTTAACCTGTAGAGAACTTTGGGTAATATCACCATTTTGATGATGTTAGTTCTGCCTATCCATGAACAGGGTACATTTTTCCATCTTCTAAGATCTTCTTCTATCTCTCTCTTTAGGATTCTGTAGTTTTCATTATATAAATCTTTCACCTCTTTTGTTAGGTTGATTTCCAAGTATCTTATTTTCTTTGAGGATATTGTGAATGGAGTGGTTTTTCCTCCTTTCCATATCAGAAGTTTTGCTCCTGATATACATAAATGCCTTTGATTTATGCGTGTTGATTTTATATCCTGCCACTTTGCTTAATTCATTTATTATCTCTAGCAGTTTCTTTGTAGACTCTTTTGGGTCTGTTATATATATTATCATGTCATCCACAAATAGTGATAATTTAAGTTCTTGTTTTCCTATTTTTATGCCTTTAATTTCTATTGTCTAATTGCTCTGGCTAGAATTTCAAGAACTAAATTGAATAGAAGTGGTGATAGAGGGCATCCCTGTCTTGTTCCAGATTTTAGAGGCAATCCCTTCAGTTTTTCTCCATTTAGGATGATGCTAGCCTGAGGTTTAGCATATATAGCTTTTACAATGTTGAGGTAAGTTCCTGTTATCCCTAGTTTTTCTAGTGTTTTGAACATAAAGGGATGCTGTACTTTGTCAAATGTTTTTTTCTGCATCTATCGAGATGATCATATGGTTCTTGTCTTTAAGTCTATTGATGTGGTGAATAGTATTTATTGATTTCCGTATATTGAACCAGCCTTGCATCCCAGGGGTGAATCCTACTTGATCATGGTGCACAATTTTTTTTGATATGCTTTTGTATTCGATTCATCAGGATTTTATTGAGAATTTTTGTATCCAAGTTCATTAGAGATATTGGTCTGTAGTTTTGTTTCTTTGAAGTGTCTTAGTCTGATTTCAAGATCAGGGTGATTTTGGCCTCATAGAATGAATTTGAAAGAGCTCCTTCTTTTTCTATTTCTTGAAAGAGCTTGAAAAGAATCAGTATTAATTCTTCTTTTAAGGTTTTGTAGAACTCCGCTGTTTACCCATCCGGTCCAGGGCTTTTTTTCGTTGGTTATCTTTTGATGGCTTCTTCTATTTCTTCCTTTGTCATTGGTCTGTTTAAATTGTGTGTGTCTTCCTGACTCAATCTGGGCAGATCGTATGACTTAAGAAATTTATTGATATCTTCACTATCTTCTATTTTATTGGAATATAGGGTTTCAAAATACTTTCTAATTATCTTCTATATTTCTGTAGTGTCTGTTGTGGTATTGCATTTTTCACCCCCTATGTTAATAATTTGAGTTCTCTCTCTTCTTCTCTTTGTTATCATGGCTAAGGGCCTGTCAATCTTATTTATTTTTTCAAAGAAACAACTTTTAGTTTATCAATTTTTTCAATGATTTTTTGTTTCAATTTCGTTGATTTCTGCTCTTATTTTAATGTCGTCTACTACATTTGCTGTTGTTTTGCTCTTCCTTTTCTAGGTTTTTGAGGTGTAGTGTGAGTTCATTTATTTGTTGATTTTTTTCTTTTTTTGAGGAAAGAACTCCAAGAAATGAATTTTCCTCTTAAAACTGCTTTTATTGTGTCCCATAGATTACAGTAGGTTGTGTCTGTATGGTCATTTGTCTCTAAGAATTTTTTTGTCTCCTCCTTAATGTCTTCTGTAACCCATTGATCATTCAGTAGAATATTGTTCATTTTCCATGTGATGTAGGATTTTTCCTTCCTTCTTTTATCATTGATTTCCAGTTTCATTTCATTATGATCTGATATGGTGCATGGTATTATCTCCACGCCTTTATATTTACTAAGAGTTGCCCTATGACCTAATATATGGTCTATCTTTGAGTAGGATCCATCTGCTGCTGATAAGAAGGTGTATCCACTTGATGATGGTTGATATATTCTATATATGTCGGTTAAGTCTAGGTTATTGATTGTGCTGTTGAGTTCTATAGTTTCTTTATTCAGTTTTTGTCTAGAGGATGTGTCTAATGGTGAGAGCGGTCTGTTGACGTCACCTATAATTATTATGTTGTAGTCTATTTGACTCTTGAACTTGAGAAGAGTTTGTTTTATGAGTGTGGCAGCTCATTTGTTTGCTGCATACAAATTGGTAATTGTTATGTTATGTTGGTGGATGGTTCCTTTTAACGTTATATAGTGTCCTTCTTTATCCCTTTTGATTAACGTAGGTTTGAAGTTGATTGTATTTGATATGAGTTTGGCCACTCCTGCTTGCTTCCGTGTGCCCTGTGAGTGGTATGATTTTTCCCAACCTTTTACTTTCAGCCTGTGTATGTCTTTACCTATCATATGAGTCTCCTGAAAGCAGCATATTGTTGGATTTGTTTTTTTGATCCAGGTTACTACCCTATGTCTCTTGAATGGTGAGTTTAGGCCAATAACATTTAAGGTTACAATTGAAATATGATTTGTACATCCATTCATGTTAATTTATTTATTTATTTTAGTTTGGCTAGTTTTTACTTTTTGGTTATTTTCCTCCCCCTTTACTGAGATACCTCCCACTGTTAGTTTGGGGCACTATTTTTCAATTCTTCTTCTTGTAGTATTTTGCCCAAATCCTTTGCAGTGCTGGTGTTATGGGTGTGAATTCTTTTAGTTTTTATTCATTGTGAAAGACTTTAATTTTATTGTCAAATCTGAAGCTTAATTTTGCTGGATACAGTATTCTTTGTTGGAATTCATTATTTTTCAGTGTTTGAAATACATTGTTCCAGGATCTTCTCACTTTCAAAGTTTGTGATGAAAAATCAGTCGTTAATCTAATTGGTTTACCCCTGAATGTAATCCGCCTCCTTTCTCTCGTAGCTTTTAATATTCTCTCCTTGTTCTGTATTTTGGCTATCTTCATAATTATATGTCTTGGAGTTGGTCTATTATGGTTTTGAATGTTTGGGGTCCTGTAGTCTTCAAGGATTGGCAATCCATTCCATCTTTCATCTCTGGGAAGTTTTCTAGAATTATTTCATTTAATATGTTGTCCATTCTTTCGGTTTGAATCTCTATGGCTTCTTCTATTCCGATGACTGTGAAATTTGTTTTTTTTATGACATCCCATATCTTTTGAATAGACTGCTCTTGGGACTTAAGCATCTTTTCTGTGTTGACTATATTCTTTTCAAGTTGATAAACGTTGTCGTCATTATCTGATGTTCTGACTTCTATTTGATCTAGTCTATTTGTAATATTCTCGTTTGAGTTTTAATTAATAGATTCCTGCATTTCTAGGATTACTGTTTGATTTTTTTTAAGATCTCTATCTCCTGGTAAAGCTTGTTCTTTGCCATTTGAATTTGTTTAATTCATTTTCAAAATATACTTTTATTGCTAGGACTTGCTGATTCATGTATTCTCTAATATCCCTTTCCATCTGAGTTAGGTAAGCCTTGAGTTTTTTTCCCTATCCCTGTTTCTGATGATTCTAGGTCCTCCTGTAGAATTAAGTTGTCCTGCATTGTTTGTACACATTTTTTTCCTTTGTTTTTTCATGATGTTCACGTTGTTTTCCATCTCTATTTGATTGCTGTTTTTCTGCTCTATTCTATAGATTTGTTTTGGTTTAATATATCTGTTGTCTCTCCTTTGTGTTGGTAGACTATGCCTGCTAAAGTGAATTCTGCTTGGAAGGAATTGCGATGGCCGAGCTCCAGTGATGTCACCTGTCTGCTATGGCGGGCCCCAGGCTCCTTGCCAGGGTGTTCAAATGGGAGTGGGCTGGGACTGATCTGTCTCTGTTTGTTTTCAACTCCCGGTCGCCGGCGGGCGGGCGGTCTCCAGCTGTCCAGTCACACAGTCAGCGGGTGGGCTGTCACTGGTGGGCGGGAGATCTCTAGCCACCCAGTTGCACGTGCAGCCAGCGGGCGATTGGTCGCTGGTAGGCAGGCGGGCACCAGCCACCCAGTCGCACCAGCAGCGGGCTGTTTGTGACCAGTGGGCGGGCGTTCTCCAGCCGCCCAGTCACGCGGGCCTGGCCTCTAGTCCCCTGTTATCTCCTGCTAGTCCTGGTTTCTCGTGCTAGACCAGATTTCCCATGAGTGATGCCTCTCGGCAGCTCATACTGTCCTCTGGGCCTGCCGTTTCTTGGGTGTGGATGGTGTCTATGGGGAACCCCGGCACTCTATTGTTTTGATTTTTTCCTCTTGCCCCTCTCCCAGCTCTGGCTAGACAGGTTTCGTTTTCGCCGCTGATGGGAGGGGAAGTTGAAGGTCAGGTGCCTGTAGTTTTCCCGACGTCTTTATGCAGGCTCTCTCTGATAATCTCTCCAATGGAAAGCCTAAGAGAGATTTTATGTGAATTTCCTGCTGTATGGGAGATGAGCTGAGTAACACAAACCTGTTTTATTGTTGCAATCTGTTGGAGAGTGGCGGTGGTTACTTCTGCTCTCCAAGATGGTGACCGTTGGTTTCCTTGGTGGAGTTTTTATTGTGGGGGGATAGAACTGTAGCACTTCCTTCCCCGTTTGAAATCCCAAACTCAGCCCGGGGCTCAGTTGGAGGTCAGCCAGCAGGATTCCACAGAATCTGCAGCAACGTTTCTCCCTGCCGGCTGGTCGCTTCTAGGTGGTGCCCTGCTGTCTCTAGCCACGGGGCAGGCCACACAGATTTGTCAGCCCGGATCTCCGGTCGCACATTTGGCTCGTGTTTGAGACTCAATTACCGGACCTCATTGGTGGAAATCATTCTTCTAGGTTTCGGTGCACACCCATTTTTCTGTAAGATCCTAACAAGATAATTTTTTGTCGTTCTAACTCGTTATTCACCTGTGAAGTGGCGCAGTTCACAGGGTGTGAGTGGCAGATTCAGAGACATCCCTTCATCCTGACCAGGTTGTTTGCCATGGAAGATGACTTTTGCTCTCTCAGGTCCTTCATAGCTGCCTACATCTTCTCCATGGCTTATTTCTCCATGGACCTTTGAGGTTCTCAGCAGGTGAAAGATCCCCTACATTCCTGTATTATAAGACCAACTCTGTCCGTGCTCTTCTTTAAAGTTAGATTGAGGGAACACTGTAGGGTTAGGGTTAATAACATGTTTGATTTGGGTTAGGAATCATTCTGTTTATGAATAATTCTATTGAGAAGCTGCGATATGTATAAGAATATATAGTTGGAATATATGTAGGAAAACAGAAATCTAAGTAAGATTTGAATCCCAGAATGGCATTGGGCCCTTAATTGGGATACTTAGCGTTGAATTACGTTCTGCACAGATGTCTCAGGTAAATTGATATACAATGTCATAGGACCCTGTACCTTGGAAGATTGAATGTAGATGAGAACATCCATTTAAAAAGGTATAGTTGTTATTGAATGGTTAATTAAATAGGTACTTGTCACTTCCTGTTTTTCTCTATGCTTAACAAAACACTGTTGAAATCTTGAGAACTGTTTGCTAATCTTGTTCCCAGAATGTGCTGTCCCCAGTTTTCAAACTGCAGAATTTACTCTCTCACCTGGTTGCATGCAAACTGCCCACTCCCACTGACCCATCAATAAACTTCCCTCCTTGCCCTCGGCAAGGAAAGTATATAAGCTCTGCTCAAGCTCTTCTCAGGGCTCTCTGCTGTATTCAAGTGAGCTCTGAGCCCCAGCATGCTGGAACTCCAATAAACCCTTTGCTGTTTCATGAGTCAGTTTCTTGGTGGTCTCTTCCTCCAATGCACGCCCGACCTTTACACATGAAGTTTCCACTGATATCTGGCAGCGGCGGATGAGAGACCCCAACGGGCTACTCTTGGGGTAAGTAAGTCTCCTATTCCTGGTTTCAGGTTTCAGGTTAGGACTTGGAAAAATGGCTATTGATGAAGAGTGTGAGCTCTCTCTGACAGTGGCTGACAGACGTGTCACAGAGCCACAGGCCACGTTCCTGGAGGACGCCCCAGAGGACTTGGGAAATTTAGTTATAATAGATTCCTCGACTCAGTGATATTTTGTTTTGGATTCGGTATTGCCAGCCCATTGGTTATTGCCGGCTACTCAGTCCTGATCTCAGTGTTGGACGTCCATTGCCTGTCTTTATTGTCTTGTCTTGTCTGTTTCATGTGTCGTTGTTTTCACTGTTTGTGGATCTTTCATTATGGGACAGAGCACTTCAATGCTAGATCTCAGTTTAAAGGGCGACTCTTATGCGTGGTCTCATAAAATCCCAACACAATTAATGGCAATACTTCTCTGAGCTCAGTTCCAGAACTCAGTCTCTAAGGGGAATCACACCAGAGTTCAAGCCCAGGTGGACCCAGTCATCTCTTCCAAATGCCACACAAATGACCACAATTAAAACCAAAACACTCCCCAATGGCCCTCATCTTCTTCCATATAGACACTCATCATAACCTCTGGCTGGACGTTTCCATGAGGGGCATAGCCCAAGACAGTGTCCAAAACATGCTCCCTTGCCGCTAATTTGCCTAAAGTCAGGGTGGCCTGGAAACCCTTCCAGTGAACCAGGATTGATCAAATACACCTGCCATTAATACTGATCTTCTTCTGCAATTTGAGGCCTACTGACTGTCAGGTGTAGATTCTTTATGTGAATTTCAGTCATAAGAAAACCCAACCACATCTGCAGTGCTTTGAAAAACTCATTTGACCCAAAGGATCCCAATTCTCACTTGATGGACGTCAAGAACCTAACAGAGGATGGAGAGAAACTTCACCCACAATGACTGCTCTTTTGGCCATTTTGGTTTTGGATGCACACATGGGATCTTTCTTTAGATCTATCAGTTGCAGAGAATCTAAGACACAGCCTCACACAGGGCATAGAGTTGGATTCAGACACATCCATTTCCAAAGCAAGTAAGCAAAGAGCCACAGGTTATGCCCATTCATTTAGATCTGAAAACTG
This sequence comes from Callospermophilus lateralis, assembly GCF_048772815.1. Lineage (NCBI taxonomy): Eukaryota > Metazoa > Chordata > Mammalia > Rodentia > Sciuridae > Callospermophilus > Callospermophilus lateralis. The sequence continues at coordinate 187,574 of NW_027513213.1, read as the reverse complement.
TTTTCTTCAGGCTTCACAAAGGGGTGGTCCGAAACAAAGTACTTCTTGACATTCAAGGCAACAGAACATTATGTAAGCAAAAGGCTCAAAGAAGGGTTTCTCCACTGAGAGTTTACTGGTCACACTGATATCTGCGTTTTCTGAGATGCTCGCCATTCCCTTCATCTATCCAGTACATGGCCATGTCACAGAGCTTGGAGGTGGTACATATCTTGGACACAAAACCATGAGCCTATTCTGGAGATTGGCGAGAATTCAGAAAGAAAATTGAAAATTACTAAGATCGTTGGTGTTGCCCATCCTTAAGGAAAGCTGCAATCCATTCATTAATTGGGCAGGATGAATGCTGGGAAGCTTTCTACAAGACAGGACAAATCCATTGATGCATTCTCTTTTCTAATTTCTACAACCACGGACATAGTGGGATACACAGACATAGAAACACTCGCCTTGTCAAACGTCTTACTAGAAACAGTTCAACCCCAAAAAACAAACCACCTTTCCTACCTATTTTCAGAACATGAGACAAAATCATAAACCCAAAACCACACCCATATTGGCACCTCCTTCCCCCAAGTAGGTCTGTGACTCTAGGGAGTGTCCTCTGACTGGTGGGCCATACAATTTTCCCCTGAAAAGTCCTGTCCTGTCTCAGGTCTGTTCTCCTTGACCAACTCTGTTAAGTTGTCAGAAGCTAGTGTTTAGCCACTACCTGCTTTCTCAGGAAAGGCCCTTCTTCAGAGCTCTCCTTGCTTTTGCCATCCTAACATCAGTAGGTACAAAGAAAGACTGACTCTGTCCTTGGTAAATCCAAACAAGTGAGCCCATTGGGACTGGGACTGGGACTGGCTCTATGTGCCTGGTTTCCAGTATCCCAAGTTCAGAGAGATCCATCACCAAAAAAGTGAGGTGAGGTCACTCCCTTCAGGAACTGAATAAATTCACTGCCTTGTAAACCATTTTGTCCTAATAGTTGCTTCCAAGTGTCCCATTAGATGGAGGCTTCCCCTACTTCCTTTGAAACTTTCACAAGTTAGAATGGTATGTCAACCTTAGGAACCCGGGAATAGCTATCCACACAGGCCTGGTTTGGTCAATCTCCTCTACATTAAGAAGAGAGAGGCTGATTCAGACACATCCCTTCATCCTGACCAGGGTGATTGCCATGGAAGATGACTTTTGCTCTCGCAGATCCTTCATAGCTGACTATATCTTCTCCAGGATTCATTTCTGCATGGACTTTGGAGGTTCTCAGCAGGTGGAAGATCCCCTACATTCCTGTATTGTAAGACCAACTCTGTCCCTGCTTTTCTTTAAATATAGGTTGATAGAACAGTGTATTCTTAGGGCTAATAAAATGTTTGATTTGAGTTAGGAATAATCCTGCGGGATGAATAATGGTATTGGGAACCTGAGATATTTATAAAAATATAGAGGTTAAATATATGAATTAAAACCGAAATCTAGGTAATTTTGAAGCTCATAAGGGCATTGGGCCCTTGATTGGGATACTTAACTTTGATTTACATTGTGTACAGATGTCTCAGATAAATAGATATACAATGGCATCGGACCTTGTAGCTTGGATGATTGAATGTTGAAGAGAACATCCAGTCAAAAACGGATAGTAGGTAGAATTAGGTACAGAGTTGGTTTAGGAAGAAGAGTGAGTATAGGATTTGGAACAAAAGTTCTGGAGCATTAGGGTTGTGGTTAGAGAGTGAAAGTGAACATAAGTTCATGTGAAGGGTCAGTCACAATGGTGAACTGGTGAAAATATGCAGGAAACCACGTATCTTTAGAGACATTATGAAATCAGGCAAAGTATAAAGTGAGTGATATGATTATGCATTTTCAACAGGGTTGAGTTTCAATATATAATCTTAGGAAGAAACAAATTTCCCCTTCCTCTCCTGTTTTCTCTTTTCTTTCCACTATACAAAGTCTAATCTGGGACAGAAAAGATCCGTACTTTATAGGGCATATCAGGACATATACAGGATTGGCTGGAGCCCTTAGTTTGGGTAATGATTTAGCAGATAAAACTACGCATGACATACATATTTTCTCTACAGTAGAAGAAGCTACAAATTTTCATAAAAAATTCCATGTCAATGCTAATACTATACATAAGCGCTTTAAAATAACTAAGGAACAAGCTAGACAAATAATAAAACAATGTCAAAATTGTGTGACCATTTTACCACAAGTTAATCTTGGAGTCAATCCTAGAGGATTGATACCTAACCATATTTGGCAGATGGACGTCACAAACTTGCCAGAATTTGGAAAATTAAAATATTTGCATGTTACAGTTGATACTTCTTCTGAATTTTTGATGGACTCCCTTCATGCCGGAGAAAAAAAACTAAAGATGTTATAGCTCATTGCTTACAAAATTTTGCCACTGTGGGCATTCCAAAACAGTTAAAAACAGATGTTGCCCCTGGTTATACTTTTACCTCTTTTAAAGAATTTTGCTCATCATTTTGCATTACTCATATAACAGGAATCCCATACAATCCGCAGGGACAAGGCATAGTTAAATGAGCTCATCAAACTATTAAAACGTACTAATTAAACAAAAAAAAAAAGGAATTGGGAAGGGGTATATATTCCCCAAAGATAAACTTAAAATAACCCTTTTTACTCTAAACTTTGGAAATTTGGATTCATCAGGGCTTATTCCTGTGGAAAGGCATATGTGTCCAAAAAATGTACATAAGCCCAAGGTACTTTGGAAGGATATTCTAACAGGACAATGGAAATGTCCTGACCCAGTAATTGTCTGGAGTTGGAGGTCTGTTTGTGTGTTTCCACAGGGAGAACAGCAGCCGATTTGGATTCCAGAGAGACTAACTAAAGCGATTTCTACAGATTAAAAGAATATGATTTGGCTCAAATCCATAACAGCTGATATCCAGAACTCCAGTTTGGCTATTCTTACATCTGTGACAAATCCAGGATGCTTTTTTCAATATCTATTTTATTATTACCCTTTCCCATGTCATGAAGTTCTATTTTGGTTTTTGAGCTCATACAAACCTAGGTTAATGTTTTGCTGATCAGTTCTATTTTTGGACTATAGAGTTTTTAGACATTGCAATGGAGATTTCACCTGTAAAATGTTATAAGGCCTTTACTCTTATGTTATGTGTTGTATGTATTATATTACGTGTGCACACTTGTGTTTTTTGTTATATGTTTGAATGTACGTATGTCCATATATCATATATGATGAGCGCTCATGAAAAAATGGATCCAAATATATTTTTATACACTTGATGTAAATGTTTTAATTTAAATTGGGTAAACACCTGTTGAGGATTGTTTTAAAATGTGTACAAAAAAGGAGGTTAACAGATCTGTTTGTTTACTTTCACCTTTTCTTTTCATTATATTTAATAATTCTCTTCAAGACAATGTAAATTGTTAAGAAAATTGTTTTCTTTTAGTACCTTCTGGAATGTTACATAATTTTTCTTTGGCCATTATTGCCAAAATTCCTATCTTCATCCCAGTGCCTGTAAAGACAAAGATAAAACCAATCTACAGCTTCTGCAATAGCCATCACTGAACTGCTTGCAGAACTTGCCTCGACTATGTATCACCTGTATGCATTGTGAACTCACCTGCATGCATTGTGAACAATATGTTGGTGAATTGACTTGTGGTAGTGTTGGGGTATTTTTGCTGATGATGTCATCGGTGGTACAATTTTTCCAAAAGGAGCCGTCAATTGTCTTGGTGTATCTTCCTCCCTTCTGCTGTCATGGTCGTTCAGCTAAAATTTGGGGGCCAACAGAGGTGAGACAAAGAACCTCACCCCCCGCTGGTACAAAGACCTCTCCACAGGTGTGACTGTATACTGGACCTGTAGCTAGTGACGGGTAAGATCCAATTGCAATGGTACCAATCTAAGACTGGAGGCTGATACCTTGAGGTCAGCTCATTCGATAATGGGTAAGCACCATATGTACTATTGGACAACCTAAGGCAGGCATGGTCCCTAAGCCACATGCTTGTTGTTTAAACAGAGAGGGGGAGGTGTTGAGAGGCACAGCCCAAGGGGCCAAACAAACTTTCAGACTGCCGGCTGATGATTGGCTAACAGCGGCCCCAGCAACATCAAGCTAATTGGCTCCTCTGCGGTGATGCTCATTGGAGATGCTCATTGAGCAGTTTCCCCACCCTTTCAGACTGCAAGCTGATGATTGGTTCACAGCAGCCCCAGCAATATCTAGCTGATTGGCTCCTCTGTGGTAATGCCATTGGGCTGTTTCCCCACCCTTTCAGACAACGGAGCTGCTCATTGTGGGACTTTTTGGGCTCTGCCCACACGACCCAGCCAATCGACCTCAAGAGAAGGAGTGTGGAGGTTGAGAGCTTGTGGGAAGCCAGTAGTGGCAGTTGGGCTCTGAGGGTTTTTCCCGAGGAGCTAATTTTTAGTCATGTGTGGTTCTAAAAGTAATTTTAGTTTCTTTTGACAAGTGGCTCCTGAATTGTGCCCAGCCAGATTGCAGCAATCCTAAAGTGATGGAGAAAAAGAACCCAAACAGAATAGAAATACAAGCAGTTTAGAGAGGCATGGTGTATAGTTGGATTTACCTTTTGCATGATAAAGGGTAGGTGTAATAAATCTAGTCAATTTTAAATTGAAATAGTTCTCCATGTGTTTTATAGTTAACAAATATGTGAATTCCTATCTCCCTTTATCTGTAGGCTATTCAGCACATGTATTTTTGAATGTACATATAGAATACTACCTGGTATCACATGTACATTTTTGTTAGATGGCTGACTTGGCAGATACAAATTTTTAGAAGAGGTCACTCCTCCTAAACGTTGTTGGAATTGAAAATTAAAACTATGGGTGAGCTTCCTAGTTGAACAATATAATACATAAATCCATGTTCAGTAAAATGAATAGTTTTGGATCTGTGGATGTTATATATTTCATGATGAATTTCGATTGGCATATATATTGCTACCTTTTAATGCCTCTCTCTCTCTCTCTCTCTCTCTCTCTCTCTATATATATATATATATATATATATATATATATATATATATACACACACACACACACTCTCCAGATTTTTCAGAATGTAAAATATATGTGTCTTATTATACAATCCCTAAATGCATTCATGTTCATGAATGTGGATTTATAACCAAATGTTCACAAAGTTATTTTCAGAAATATTCATCCACCTTAAATACATATTGTATCCTAGTACTGAAATCAAAATTCAGTGAATGGTGCATAGAAGTCCTAATTTTTCTACAGTAACTGACCCACTTTAACATCAATACAAGTAGATTCCTATGGGACATGATGTGTATTTTGACCTTCATTTTTATTCAACACTGTTACATGACTATTTCTTCAGTTTATGCACATCATAGGATATATATTTCATTCACAATTTTGCAAATTGATAGGCTTTTGTTTCACTTTTAATCACTTCTTGCTTCAGTACACAAGTATTCCTCTATGTTTTTTGACTGGTCTTTTCATGATACTTCATTTTATTTTAGATTTCAATAATCACTTTTAAAGCAAAACTCACACACTCTTCATGATAAACCATAAACCTAATATTACCATTAGATGTATAAATGGTTGTAATGAATGTATGTATCTCAATATAAGATTTCCTGTAAATTTGTAAATATCAATTCAATCCAATATTTAAAGTTGGAACCAGTAATATTATTTATTCACAGTATGGTCTATTCATTCATTTTATCTATATTCCTAGACACAGGGAACACCTATTTGTACACCCTATACTAATTTATACACCTTCAAAATATTGCCCACAGAAATGGTGGAAGAAATACTGATGTCACCTGATCTACATATGCACTTTATCACAGTAATATTCTGGAAACAAAATGCAAAGTTCACACTTATGACTGTGCCAAAGCCTAAATGGAAAGTGTGCATGGATTACTAACAATATCCATGTCCAGATTGCCTAATTCTCTCAAATGTCAATCCTATTGGTGACTAAATATTTGATTCTTTCTAAGGTTTTATACTCAACCTCTACCCTGTTGAAAATGTCTAATCCTATCACTCAATTTATACTTTGCCTGATTTCTTAATATCTCCATTGATATCTGCTTCCCCATATATTTTCCCCAGTTCATCATTGTGTCTGACTCTTCACATGTGGTGACATTTACATTCACTCTCTACCGCAAACCCTATTGCTAAAGAACTTTTTGTCCAAATCCTATACTCACTTTTCTTCCTAAACCTACTGACTGTCTTCCTAATCCTACCAACTATGCCTATATGAGTGGATGTTTTCTTCTACATTCAATCATCCAATTTTCAAGGTCCTATGCCATTGTATATCGATTTATCTGAGACATCTGTTTAGAAGATATTTAAAAGCTAAGTATCCCAATCAAGGGCCCAATGCTCTTCTGGGCTTCAAATCTTACCTAGATTTCTGTTTTTATACTTATATTTCACCTATATATTCTTGTAAATATCACAGGTTCCCAATACCATTATTCATCCAGCAGAATGATTCCTATCCCAAATAAAACCTGTTATTACCCTAACCATACACTGTTCCCTCAATGTAACTTTACAGAATAGCAGGGAAAAAGTTGGTCTTACACTACAGGAATGTAGGGGATCTTCAACCTGCTGAGATCCTCAAAGGACCATGCAGAAATGATACCCTGGAGAAGTTGTAGGCAGCTATGAAGGACCTGAGGGAGGAAAACTCAACTTCCATGGTAAACAACCTGGTCAGAATGAAGGGATGTGTCTTTATCAGCCTCTTTCATCTTAATGTAGAGAAGATTGACCAAACCAGGCCTGTGTGGAGAGCTGTTCTCGGGTGCCTATGGTTGATATACCATTCCAACGTGTGAAAATGTCACAGGAAGTAGGGGCACCCTCCATCTCATGGGACCCTTGGAAGCAACTCTTAGGACAAAGTGGTTGCCAAGGCAGTGACTTCATTCACTTCCTGATTGAGGTTACCTCACATAACGTCCTGGGTGATGGAACTCTCTAAACGTGGGATTCAGAAAGCCAGGCAAGCACAACCAGTCCCAGTCCCAGTCCCAGTGGTCTCACTTTTTTTGGATTTACCAAGGACAGAGTCTGTCTTTCTTGGTACCTACTGATGTGAGGATGGCCAAAAGACAGGAAAGCTAAGAAGAGGGGCCTTTCCTGATAAAGCAGGTAGTAGCTCACCACTGGCTTCTGACAACTTCACACAACATTCCTCCCTCAATGCAGCACAAAGGTCCCTTTCACTCATGAAGAGGAGGTCCAACCCTCAACTGTTCTGTAAAAGAACTTCAGAGAGAGAGGTTAAAGATTCCTGCAAAGCTGTTATGGAGGTTTCTAATATATTTAAGTTTTGGTCTATTTCTGCTTCTAACTGGGTCATTTGTTGTGTCCCATGGACCAGGGCAGTGGTTCCTGTGCCCACCCTTGTGGCAACTCCTATTCTTTATAGGATGGCTAAATTGAGGGACATATGTTCCCAGTGAAACCGGGTTGTATGTCCCACCTATTCGATCTTCAAATGAACCTGCGTCATGATAGAGCATTCTGGGTAACATATGCACCATTACACAATTAATCACATCCGTTTTTCATTTCATGAAAACATCAACAATGTTTTAGTATATAGAATTATACTGTTGTAGGGACGGACAAGGCAAGGCACCTAAGATAGCACCAAAGACAGTGAAACAGTCCTATTTGGTTGCACCCAGATTCAGAGGGCATTGCTTCGGTTGTAATCAATTAATCTTCTGAATTCCAAGTTTAGATAGTTTCAGAATTTTGTACCCAACATGTAAGAGAAGTGGCTCAGAAGATCACACTCTGCAGAAGTTCACAAAAAGCTGTTTTTGTTTCTGTTTTTTTTTTCTCTGTTCTGGGCAAGTTAACTTTTCAAGGACAACTGGGTGGGGGAGAGCTTTTACTTCCCTTTCTTTTTTTCCCCCTGCCAGCTGTTACCATGGAGCCCAGATGGTAACTTCTTTATCTTAGAAATGTTGCCATCTCTGTGAAGCCCCAGTTCAAGGCCAGAGGAATTGTTCACATATTTTGTGAAAAACTAGTAAGGGGGTGTCTAGCTTAGGAGTGCTGATTATTTTTAGCCAGTGGCCAAGTGGAACAGGGCAACATTAAATGAGGAAGGTTATCTACACTGAAATCGTTTATAGGGACTTTTTTGCTGAAAGTCCTAAAGTCAGCCATGGTGAAGACTCCTGGAGAAGGTCAGTGAAAACTTTTCTGTGGGCCTGGTACAGAGGGGGGAGACAGAGAAGTCGGGGCTTAGAGCAGCTTCATGGATCTGAGAATGAGAAAGGAGAGATGTAAAAGAATAATGGGAAAGGGGTTTGGGATATTCCTAGCAACAAAACTTGAGCAGTAGAACAGGTAGAGCAGAGGGGAAGAAGGGAGTGAGTATCCACAAAGCCTGTGAGGGACTTTAAATTTTTAGTAACCTGTTTTCAGTGATGAAAGAGCAACTTTAAAGGCCATTTTCATTACATTTGGATAAGGGTCTGAGGGCTCTCCTCAGCTGGTTTGAGCTATGGGTTAGCTGGAAAGAGGACCTGGTGGGACCCAGTGCGGGCAGTGACAAGAGAAGAGAGGAGTGAGTCGGTGGAGGGGTACCTCAGTACCTGCTTCTCAGCCAGGGGGCAATGGTCTGAGAACCGGTGTTGGTTTGGGTTTTTGATCTAGTAATTGAAGGGAAGAAATCAGGTTGCTGAGTTTGGAGTGACAGCAGATAGTCTGGAGATGAAGGCTGAGGGTGAGGATCTATTGGAGAAGCATAGTTCAGGATGTGAGCGAAGGAGGGAAAAGGCCTCCACATAGGGGAATCTCCTTTTACCCTTTGGAGCACTTGCAGAAGTTAAAAAGGTCACACAGTATTTGAGGATCTAGAGACCCCTCTGGGGGCCATGGGTTTTGGTTATCTAATTGGTCATATGGCCAATGCTGTGTACAGAATTTGATGAGGAGTTCGGGTTCCATCAGGAAGCCCCTGTATGCTCACATCCCCATGACTTACAGAAGAAATTGGCTTTTCCTCCACACAGCTGTTGCTGTTTGTGGCTTTGATTGTCTGCCGGGCAAACATAGTAATCTAGGCTAGCCAACCTGCACCTGGCTTACCTGTCCCGACATCCATAATGTTTGTTTCCATTATTTATGGTACAAAAGGTATTTAATGGAATTTTAGTGGTATCCTCTTCATCAGGGATATCCTAATAGGAAAGACCTATAGCCAGCTAACAAATGTCTGGGTGGAGAAATGGCCACCAGGTCCCAAAGTGGGCTATATGTGAGATAGATTATACTTCTTCTCCAGTAGGATTTGTGATCAGCCATCGCTGCTGAAAGGGCTGATGAGGGTTAGAACTACTGGTGGTCAAGGAGAGACTCTATAGCTTCATCCACCTGGCGAATACACAATTTGAAAGGGTTACCAGTCTCTTCCAGTTTCCAGGCAGAGTCTGGACAGGGTGCAGGCTTGAGATGAGAGGCCAGGATCCAGGAAGTGATTCTGTCTACCTTTACCACTGTAGGTGTTATAAGTAGAACCTGGTATGGTCCTTTCCAGTGGGGTTCCAGGGATGACACCTGATGTTGTCTTACATAGACAAAGTCTCCTACTTGATATTGATGTGGAGTCCCCTCATCTCCAGGTTGGTAGGCAGTGGCCAGCTGTTTTCACAGGTATTGCTGAGTTCTTTCAACAGCTGTAAGTCTGTCAAGCATGGTGGTGTGGAAGGGATCGTTAGGTCTTAGAGTTGGGGTTAGGTCCCTTACTGGAATAGGGGCCCCATAGGGAATTTCATAGTGGGTGAGGTTACACAAAGAAACAGAGAGAGAATTTCTTGCATGAAACATTGCATAAGGCAGAAGCATTGTCCAATCTTTTATGTTGGTCTCTAAGCTTAATTTCATTAAGGTCTCTTTAATGGTTCTATTCATTCATTCTACCTGTCCTGCACTCTGTGGTCTATAAGCACAATGTAATCCCCAGGGTACTGGCTAACCCCTAACGTACCTGGGTCATGAATGCAGGTCCATTATCAGACTCTGTTACCTTAGGCAGGTCGTATCTTGGAAAAAAATCTTCCAGGATCTTCTTGACCACCATTTGTGCTGTTTCTTTCTTTCTTTCTTTTTCTTTCTTTCTTTCTTTCTTTCTTTCTTTCTTTCTTTCTTTCTTTCTTTCTTTCTTTTGGTGGGGAAGGCTTTAATCCATCCTGAAAATGTATCTACAAAGACTAGGAGATATTTAAGTCCATACCTTGCATGCTTAATTTCAGTAAAGTTCACTTCCCAGAATTGTCCTGGTCTTTTTCCTCCTAGGTGCTTTCCTCCAGGAAGCTTGGAAGGGTAAGCATAAACCAATTGATGGACCCGACAGGCTTTTGTTACCCATTCAGTCCTTTTGCTGTGATTTGGTCAGTGGAAAACTCTGTTCTTGATCCTTCAGGAATGCCTGCAGTTTCTTTGAACAAAGTTGAGTGAGTTGATGTACATTTTCTACTGACATAGTTAGAGCCATGACTATAGGAGTTTTTACTGAAGGATTTAGAAATCCCACTTGGTTGCCTTCAGGGTTAAAAGTTATTTTGGCCCAGAGCTTGGTGAGCAGACCTCTGCCCATCAATGGGGCCAGGCATTCTGTGATTACTAGGAAGGATTGATGGATTTTCCTTTTCCCAGGTCTATGGTCCTCTTAGTTGTCCAAGCCCGATACTTACTGCCATTTGCCCCTTGAACTAGAGACCTTTTATTTGATAGATGGCCCAATGGGGCCTTGAGGGCTGAGTATATTGCCCCTGTATCCACTTCAAAGTTTACTGGGGTCCCCTACACTTCAAAAGTTACCCTGAGCTCCGGGAGGGGATGTTAGCCCCGACTTTTGGAGTCATCCTCAAGAGTCAGAATGGCTGGCAGGAGTGGCTGTCTCTTTCTAGGGAATTCTTTGGCTCAGTGTCCTTTTTTTTACAGTAGGCACAGTGATCTGAGGCAAGGAGTGGCCTCTGGCGTGGGCCCAGGTATCCTTTCCTGTCTCCCTGTTTCTTAATTTCTGGCCTATTTGTTGTTGTGACCAGGACCTTAGTCAGCGCCTTAGTCTGTCTTTTGTTTCTTTTATCCTCCCTTTGTTCCCTTCTCTTCCTCAGTTTCTCTCTTAAAGTATACCTTCTCAGCTTCTCTGACTAAATCTCTCAAAGTCATATCTTGTAATCCATCTAAGCATTTTAACTTTCTTTTAATATCCGGGGCAGCTTGCCCAATAAAGGCCATTGTGACAGATGACTTTTGATCCTCTGCCTGAGGATTGAAAGGAGTGTATCTTCTATATGCCTCCATAATTCTCTCTAGAAACATAGAGAGAGGTTCTTCAGGCCCTTGAATAATCTCTCTTACCTTGGCCTAATTAGTTGGTCGCCTAGCGGCCGCACGGAAATCCACTATTAGAGCCCGGTGATAAGTGAACAGATGCTCCCTACCTTCAAAGTTTTGGGGGCCACAGTTGGGTTGGTTCAAAGGAAAGCTGGCTTTGATTATCTTGGGAAGTTGTGTCAGTCACGCATCTGGTCAGAGGATATTTTTTTCCAGCTTCCAGGAGTATTCTATTTTGATCCCCTGTCATGAAGACAGTCCCTATGAGTTGTTGGCAGTCATCTCAAGTAGGCTAGTGTGAAAACATCAATGACTCAACCAGACCTGTGTGCCAGGTGGGGTGCTCAGAAAAAGGGGGATTGTTATATTTCCAATTATGTACGTCTGAAGAGGAGAATGGCCAAAACTGGTAGGCTTGCATTTTTTCCCCCATGGCCGTCGTCAATCTTTGGCCCATAGGGATGGAGGGGGAGCATCATGGGAGTTCCAGTGTTTTCAACTATTCACTGCTGGCCAGTTCCTATAGCCGGGCCAGCTTCCTCAAGGGAAGGAAGGGCTGTGTGTGCCACTGGGGAGCTATCTGGAGGGTGCTGTGCTCCTCCAATTGCAGAGAGGCTGAGTCAGCAGCAGGGGAATCACTTAGAGGGTGTTGGGGATTGGGGGAAGAGGGCAGGGGATAAGGAGGGGGAGGAGAATCCAGTAGAGTCAAATCTTGTGACTCAGGGAGAACAGAGGGTGGAGAAGGAAGAAGAGCAGAGGGTTTGAGAGATCATGGGGGAAGGAGTAGGAGCAGGGGCAGCGGTAAGGAAAGGCTTCACCCATGGAGGAGGAGATTTGCAGAGGTCCTGCAAAGTTAAGATATATGGCGGAATGATCCAGATGGCTATGTGGCCCTGGCCAAAAGACAATATCTCTAACTTTTTAAATTAGTGGGAAGTAGAAAGATCCTTCTAGAGGCCATCCGACTCGAAAGGTGGGTCATTCTGAGGCACAGAGCGTCTTCCAGGTCCAGTGTTTTACTAAATAAAAAAGATTCTGAGCCCTTATGTGGACTTTGGGCCAGTGATCAATGGTCAGGGACAGAGGCATTGAAGTGCTCTGTCCCATAATGAAAGATACACAAATAGTGAAAGCCACGACACATGGGGTCTCACATTCGCCGCTGCTGGATTTCAGTGGAACCTCCATATGAAAAGGTCGGGCAAGCCTTGGAGGAGGAGACCACAAAGAGATTGTCACATGCAACAGCAAAGGGTTTATTGGGGGTCCAGCATGCTGGGGCTCAGAGCTCAATTGAAAAGAGATGAGAGCCCTGAGAACACCTTAAGCAGAGTTTATATAATTTTCTTGGAGAGGGCAGGGAGGAAAGTTTATTGATGGGTCCGGGTGAGTGGGCAGTGTGCGTGCACACGGGTGAGGGAGTACATTCTGCAGTTTGGCAGTTGGGGAGAGCACATTCTGGGAACAAGATTAGCAAAGAGTTCTCAAGATTTCAAAAGTGTTTTGTTAAGCATACAGAGAAACAGGAAGTGACAAGTACCTATTTTATTAACCTTTAACTACCGACTATCTTTTTTTGACTGGATGTTCTCTTCTACATTCAATCATCCAAGGTACAAGGTCCTAGGCCATTGAATATTGATTAATCTGACACATCTGTGCAGAACCTAATTCAAAGCTAAGTATCCCAATCAACGGCCCAATTCTCTTCTGGGCTTCAAAACTTACCTAGATTTCTGTTTTCATACATGTATTTCACCTATATATTCTCATACATATCACAGGTTCCCAATACCGTTATTCATCCAGCAGAATGATTCCTAACCCAAATCGAAAATGTTATTAACACTAACCGTACACTTTCCCCTCAATCTAACATTACAGAGAGGAGGGACAGAGTTAGTCTTACAATACAGGAATGTAGTGGATCTTCCACCTGCTGAGAACCTCAAAGGTCCATGCAGAAATGTCCTCTGGAGAAGATGTAGGCAGCTATGAAGGACCTGGGAGAGTAAAAGTCATCTTACATGACAAACAACCTGGCCAGGATGAAGGGTTGTGTCCAAATCAGCCTCTCTCGTCCTAATGTAGAGAAGATGGAACAAACCAGGCCTCTGTGGAGAGCTGTTCCCAGGTTCCTATGGTTGATATACCAATCTAACTTGTGAAAGTGTCACAGGAAGTTGGGGCAGCCACCATCTCATGTGACCCTTGGAAGCAACTGTTAGGACAAAGTGGTTGCCAAGCCAGTGAACTCATTCAGTTCCTGAAGGAAGTGACCTCACCTCACTTCCGTGGTGATGGAATTCTCTGAACATGGGATCCAGGAAGCCAGGCATCCAAGCCAGTCTCAGTCACAGTCCCTGTGGGCTCACTTGTTTGGATTTACCAAGGACAGAGTCAATCTTTCTTGGTACCTACTGATGTGAGAATGGCCAAATACCAGAAAAGCTCTGAAGAGGGGCCATTCCTGAGAAAGCAGGTAGTGGCTCACCACTAGCTCCTGACAACTTCACAGAGTTGACCAAGGAGACCAGATCTGATAAAGGACAGGCCATTTTGGGAGAACATAGTATGGTCCAGAAGTCAGAGGACACTCTGGATAGTCACAGACCTACTTGAGGGAAGCAGGTGCCTTTTTGGGTGTTGGTGTGGGTTTGTGGTTTTGTCTCATGTTCTGAGAATAGGTAGGAAAGACGGTTTTGAGGTTTGGAGTGAAATGTTTCTACTAAGTTGTTTCACAGGGCGTGTGTTTCTATGTCTGTGTATCTCACTGTGTCCGTGGTTGTAGACATTAGAAAAAAGAATGCATCAATGGATGTGTCCTGTCTATTAGAAAGCTTCCGAGCATTCATCCTGCCCAATTAATGAATGGACCAGGGCTTGCATAATCAATGGGTAACACCTGCTATCTTCCTAAATTCCAGTTTTCTTCCTGAATTCTGGCCACTCTCCAGAATAGGCTCATGGTTTTGTGTCCAAGATATGTACCACCACCAAGCTCTGTCACATGGCCATATACTGGATAGCTGAAGGGAATGGCGAGCATCTCAGAAAACTCAGATATCAGTGTGACTACTAACATCTCAGTGGAGAAACCGTGGTTGGGCCTTTTGCTTAACAATTGTTCTTTTCCCCTGAGTCAGGAAGGACTTTGCCTCAGGCCAACCCGTTTGTGAAGCCTGAAGAAAACCGTTTTCAAATGGAAATGAATGGGCATCACCTGTGTCTCTTTGCTTAATTGCTTTGGAAAGGGATGTGTCTGAATCAGGCTCTTGGCCCAGTGTGAGGCTGTGGCTTAGATTGTCAGCACCTGATGGATGTAAAGAAAGATCCCATGTATGCATCCAACACCAAAATGGCCAAAAGAGCAGTCATTGTGGGTGAATTCTCTTGTCTTTCTCTGTAAGTTTCCTGACCTCCATCAAGTGAGAATAAGGATCCTTTGGGTCTAATGAGTTCTTTAAAGCCCTGCAGAGGCTAGCCCATTGGTGCTTGGGTTTTATCATGACTCCAATACACATAAATAATCTAAATCCCACAGTCAGTAGGCCTCAAATTGGAGAAGTGGAGCAGTATTAAATGCAGGCCTATTGGATCACTCCTGTTTCACAGGAAGGGTGTCCAGGCCACTCAAACTTTAGGCAAACGAGGGGCAAGGGAGCTTATTTTGGATACTGTCTTGTACTGTGCTCCTCATGGAAACCTCTAGCAAGAGGTTATGTTCAGTGTCTATATGAAATAAAATGAGGGCCATGTGGGATTTTTTTTTTGTTTCAATTGTTTTCATTTGTGTGGCGGTTGGAAGAGGTGACTGGGTCCACCTGGGCTTGAACAGTGGCGTGATTCCCCTTAGAGAGTGAGTTCTGAAACTGACCTCAGAGAAGTATTGCCATGACTTGTGTTGGGATTTTAGGAGGACACGCATGAGAGTCGCCCATGGAAACTGAGATATAGGCCCAGGGTACCTTTCCACAGAGCACTGGGAATCTCAGCCAGGATATCACATGATTTTATTCTTAAAGGCATGTCAGCCATAGTTGAGAATCAAAACAAACATGGACCTCACATTGTAGACCTCAATGAGCCTGGCTTCATGTGACCTTTTGGCCACTCTTTGGAAAGTCTTGCCTGTGAGAGTTCTCGATAGCGTTCATTGAAATGAGCATCCTCACCATTTAATGGTTCCCGAATGAATTAAAACCCACAGTGCCTCCAACTTCATCCTTGAAAAATGCCTAGATAAATACCATGAAATTTTTGAATTTCCCATGACCTGGTTGCACTGGGAACATTTGGATGTCCTACATCATTCATGAATCTATCAGGCAGTGCCTTGATTGACTGGGATTCATAAAAATGGTGTAGAACAGAGATACCAGTAAGTTGGAGCCTACTGAGTGGTGGGCCTAGAGCAGAGGTGGGAAGGTGTATGATAAAACATCTTTGTGAGGCCATGTCAATCTGCCATTAGCTTCCAAATTGCTTGTGACTGACATGGTGCAGCCAGCAGAATGTTCAATGAAATGGCATATTGTTATATGGAGAGGTTTCAGGGCAATGTTCAGAACCAGGTTTCTATGGACAAGGGGGCAAGCTATGAGGGATAGAAGCCTGCTTGGTGCATTCTCCTGAGAACCCTGACCCACCGCACAAGACAGAACTTCCTCCACCACTATGTCCCATTTGAACTCCTTGTATATCGTGAAGCAAATACCAAAGTCCCAGTGCAGCAGCAAGAAACACCATGAAAATTGGAGGATGACCAAATGGCTTCACAGTCCCCCAGGGAGACACTTAGCCCACAATGGCCACAGTTTACCTACAAAGAGAGAATTCCGCACTGCTACCTCATGTACATTGGAAAATAAGAATCCATGTCCTCCAGGTCACATAGATGCAGACCCAGCTTTGATGGTCTCACTAGAAAGAAATCAAAAGCTCCTAAAAACAATATATATTTCAAGTGCCCAACCACATAGGCAGTTTCCCAAGAAGTCTTTAGGGCACCAGAGCTCCACATTTGAGAAATGTTTACTGTGTCCCTTACTTTGGGAAACTCCTCTAACACCTCCAAGGTTGTGAACTCCTGAGCATATTCCATTCCAGATATGTATTCACAGATTTTCTAACTCTTCTTCTCTAATTCTGTATTACTTGGGGCGGAGTTAATTACAATAAATTTTTCTGGAAGAGAATAAGAAGATTTTTGTGTAGCACATATTTGCATACACATTTTGTTCATTTTCCAATTTTCCATTCGAAATACTGATTCCCTGACACTAACCCATAGCTTGCTAGACTCTGACTACTAATCCTAATGTGATGGAGAAAAATAACTCAAACAGAATAGAAATACAAGCAGTTCAGAGGAGGGGTGGTGTATAGTTGGGCTTGCCTTTTGCAATACATAGGTTTGGAGTTATAAATCTAGTCAATTTTTAATTGAAGTAGTTCTCCGTGTGTTTTTAAAGTTAACAAATATGTGAATTCCTGTCTCCCTTTCTCTGTAGCCTATTAAGCACATGTATTTGTATATGCACATATTGAATCCTACCTGGTATCACACGTACATACTTGTGAGGTGGCCAACTTGACAGATACAAATTGTGGAACAGAAAATTCAACCTATGGGGGAGCTTCCTAGGTGAACAACATTATATATAAATCCATGTTCAGTAAAATAAATATTTTTGGATATGTGGATCATATAAATTTCACGATGAATTTTGATTGGCATATATATTGCTACTTTTAATTGCTCTGTGTGGGTTTTGTGTGTGTGTATATATATATATATATATATATATATATATATATATATATATATATATATATATATATATATTCTCCAGATTTTTCAAAATGTAAAATATATGTGTCTTATTATACACTCCTAAATTTATTAATGTTCATATATTTGGATTTCTAATCAACTTTTCACAAGATTATTCTCAGAAATATTCATCCACCTGGACTACATATCTGTTTCCTAGTACTGAAAACTAAATTCAGTGAATGGTATATACAAATGCTAATATTTCTACAGTAACTTACCCAGTTTAACATCGGTGCAAGTAGATTCCTATGTTCCATGATGTCTATTTTGACGTTCATTTTTATTCAACACTGGTATATTAGTTTTCTTCATTTTATGCACATCATACGATATATATTTCTTCCACAATTTAGCAAATTTATAGGCATTTGTTTCACTTTCAATCACTTCCTGCTTCAGAACACATGTATTCCTCCAGCTTTCTTGACTGGTTTTTTCATGAGACTTCTTTCTGAACACATTGTTTTCGATTTCCATAATCACTTTTGGGGCAAACTCACACACCCATCATGATAAACCATAACTCTATTATTACCATTAGATGTATAACTGTTTGGAATGAATGATTGTATATCAACATAAAATTTCTTATGTATTTTCAGATATCAATTCAATCCAATATTAAAAGTGGAACCTGTTATATTATTTATTCACAGTATGGTCTATTAAGGCATCATCTCTATATTCATAGACCCAGGGTCTATGTATTTGTATCCCCAATACTAATTTATAAGTCTTTAAAATATTGCTTTCAGAAATGGTGGAAAAAATACTCTAGTCACCTGATATACTATACATTTCATCACAGTAATATTCCTGACGCAAAATGCAAGGGTCACACTTATGACTGTACCAAAGCCTAAATTGAATGTGAGCATGTATTACTAACAACATCCATGTCCTGGTTCCCTAATGCTCTCAAATATTATTCCTATTGGTGACTACATATCTGTTTCTTCCTAAGATTATATATTCAAACTCAACCCTGTTAATAATGTCTTATCCTACCACTCACTTTGTACTTTGCCTGATTTCCTAATGTCTCCATTGATATCTGCTTTCAAATACCTTTTCTCCAGTTCATCATTGGGAATGACCCTTCAAATGTGCTGACATTTACATTTACTCTCTCACCAAAACCTTATTGCTAAAGAACTTTTGGTCCAACTCCTAGACTCACTCAAATGGGTTCTTCAAAGCCCTGCAGAGGGAAGCCCAGAGATTCTTGGGTTTTCTCATGACTCCAATTCACATAAAGTATCTAAACCCCACAGTCAGTAGGCCTCAAATTCGAGAAGCAGAGCAGCATTAATGGCAGGCCTATTTGATCACTCCTGGTTCACAGGAAGGGTGCCCAGGCCACCCTGACTTTAGGCAAATGAGGGGGAAGGGAGCTTATTTTGGACACTGTCTTGGACTGTGTCCCTCATGGAAACCTCTAGCAAGGGATTATGATGAGTGTCTACATGGAAGAAAATGAGGGCCATGTGGGAGTGTTTTGTTTTTAGTTGTGGTCACTTGTGTGGCGGTTGGAAGAGATGAATGGGTCCACCTGGGCTTGAACTCTGGTGTGATTCCCCTTAGAATCGGAGTTTTGGAAATGACCTTAGAGATGTATTGCTATGAATTGTGTTGGGATTTTCGGAGGCCAGGCATGAGAGTCGCCCATGCATGACAATACGCGTCAAATTGGAGAAGCAGAACTTAATGTCCAAATCCTTTACTCACCCTTCTTTTTAATCCTACCGTCTATCTTCCTAATCTCAGATAAATACCATGATATATTTGAAATTCCTATGACCAGGTGGCACTGGAGAATCTTTGGATGTCCTGTTTCTGATCATGAGTGTACCAGACAGTGGCTTAATTGACTTGGTTTTATGAAAATGGTGTAGAACAGAGATGCCAGTAAGTTGGAGCCTGCTGAGTAGTGGGCCTAGAGCAGTGGTGTGCAGATGTGTGATAAAATATCTGTGGTGGGGTCATGTGGATCTTCCATTGGCTTCCAAATGGCTTGTGACTGAAATAGTGTAGCCAGCAGACCCTTATATGTAAAGGCATCTCGTTATATGGAGAGGTTTAACGTCAATTTTAAGAAACAGGTTGCTATGGTCAAGGGGACAAGCTATGTTGGATAGAAGACTTGTTGGTGCATTCTCCTGGAGAACCTGACCCACCACACATGACAGAACTCACTCTAGCATTTTGTCCCAGTTGAACTCATTGTATTTCGTTAAGTAAATACCATACTCCCAGTGCAGCAGCAAGAAACACCACAAAAAGTGGAGGATGACCAAATGGCTTCACAGTCCACATGGGGAGACACTTAGACCCGAGTGGCCACAGTTTACCTACAAAGAGAGAATTCAGCACTGCTCCCTTATGTTCATTAAAAAAAAAGAAACCATGTTCTCCAGGTCACATAGATGCAGACCCATCTTTGATGGTCTCACTACAAATGAAGCTAAAGCTCCTGACAACAACATATATTTCAAGTGCCCGAACTCAGAGACAGTTTCTCAAGAAGTTTTTAGGCCAGCAGAGCTCCATGTTTGTGGAGTGTTTACCCTGACCCTAACTTTTGGAAACTCCTCTACCACCTCCAAGGTTGTGAACTCCTGATTATGTTCCATTCCATATATGTATTCACAGATTTTCTAACTCTTCTCCTCTAATTGTGTCTTATTTGGGGTGAAGGTAATGGCAATTCATTGTTCTGGATGAGAGTGGGAATATTTTTGTGTGGCACATATTTGCATACACATTGGATTCATTTTCTTATTTTCCAATCAAAATACTGAAACCATGACACTAACCCATACCCTACTAGACTCTGACTACTAATCCTAATATGATGGAGGAAAAATAACCAAAACAAAATAGAAATACATGCAGTTCAGTGGAGGCATGGTGTATATTTGGACTTGCCTTTTACATGATAAAGGGTAGGTGTTATAAATCTAGTCAATTTTTGGTTAAAATAATTCTCCATGTGTTTTTACAATTAACTAATATGTGAATTCCTGTCTCCCTTTCTCTATAGACTATTCAGCACATGTATATTTATATGCACATATAGAATCCTACCTGGTATCACAGGTTAATTTTTTTGTGTTGTCTGACTTGGAAGATACAAATTGTGAGAAGAGATCCCTCCTCCTAAACGCTGTTGAAACTGAAAATTCAACCTATGGGTGAGCTTCCTAATAGAAAAACATTATACAAAAATCCATGTTCAGTAAAATAATTATTTTTGCATATGTGAATTATATATATTTAATGATGAATTTCGATTAGCATATGTATTGCTACTTTTTATAGTCTGTGTGTATGTTTTGTGTATATATATATATATATATATATATATATATACACATACTCTCCAGATTTTTCAAAATATGAAATATATGTGTCTTATATATACTCCCTAAATTTATTCATGTTGATGTATTTAGATTTATAATCGATTTTTCACAAGATTATTCTCAGAATTATTCATCAACTTGAAATATATATTTGTTTCCTAGTACTGAAAACTGACTTCAGTGAAAGCTGCACACAAATCCTAATATTTCTAGAGTAACTGACCCAGTTTAATATCAACGCAAGTAGACTCCTATGGGACATGACATATAATTTGACGTTCATTTTTATTCAACAATGGTACATTACTATTTCTGCAGTTTATGCACATTGTAGGATATATATTTTATCCACAAGTTCACAAATTTTTAGACATTTGTTTCAATGTCAATCACTTCCTGCTTCAGAACACAAGTATTCCTCCATGTTTCTTGACTGGTCTTTTCATGAGTCTTCTTTCCAAAAATATTATATTTGATTTCCATAATCAGTTTGAAGCAAAACTCACACACACTTCAGGATAAACCACAAACCTAATATTACCATTAGATGTATTACTGGTTGAAATGAATGTATGTATATCAATATAAGATTTCCTGAATATTTTTAGATATCAATTTAATCCATTATTTAAAGTTGGAACAAGTAATATTATTTATTCACACTACGCTCTATTCATGCATTATCTCTATATTCATAGACACAGGGTACATCTATTTTTACCCACAATACTAATTTATACATCTTCAAAATATGGCTCCAAGAAATGGTGGAAGAAATACTCATGTTACCTGATCCACATATACATTTTATCACAGTAATATTCTGGTCAGAAAATGCAAACATCACACTTATGATTGTACCAAAGTCTAAATGGAAAATGAACATGGATTACTAAAAACATCCATGTCCAGGCTGCCTAATGCTCCCACTTGTCAATCTTTTTGGGGACTACATATTTGTTTTTTCCTAAGATTATATATTGAAACTCAATCATATTGAAAATGTCTAATCCAATCACTCACTTTACACTTTGCATGATTTCCTAATGTCTCTATGGATATCTGCTTTCCTACATATTTTCCCCAGTTCATCATTGTGACTGATTCTTCACACGTTCTGACATTCATATTCACTCTCTACCCGAAACCCTATTGCTAAAGAATTTTTGGTCCAAAACTTATACTCACTCTTCTTTTTAAACGTACAAACTGTCTTCCTAATACTACCAACTATCCCTTTTATCCTGGATGTTCTCTTCGACATTCAATCATCCAAGGTACAAGGTCCTATAACATTGTATATCGATTTATCTGAGACATCTGTGCAGAACATAATTCAAAGCTAAGTATCCCAATGAAGGTCCCAATGTCTTTCTGCGCTTCAAATCATACCTAGATTTCTGTTTCCATACTTATATTTTACCTATATATTCTTGTAAATATCGCAGGTTCCCAATACCATTATTCATCCAACAGAATGACTCCTCACCAAAATCGAACCTGTTATTAACCCTAACCATACACTGTTCCCTCAATCTACCTTTACAGAAGAGCAGGGACAGAGTTTGTCTTACAATACAGGAATGTAGGGGATCTTCCACCTGCTTAGAAACTCAATGGTCCAAGCAGAAATGATCCCTGGAGAAGTATTAGGCCGCTATGTAGGACCTGAGAGAGCAAAAGTCATCTTCCATGGCAAACAACCTTGTCAGAATGAAGGGTTGTGTCTGAATCAGCCTCTCTATTCTTAATGGAGAGAATATGGACCAAACCAGGACAATGTGGAGAGCTGTTTCTGGTTCCATATGGTTGATATACCATTCTAACTAGTGAAAGTGTCAGAGGAAGTAGGGTATCCTCCATCTCATGGGACCCTTGGAAGCAACTGTTATAACAAAGTGGTTGCCAAGGCAGTGAACTCATTAAATTCTTGAAATAAGTGACCTACCTCACTTCCTTGGTGATGGAACTCTCTGAATTTGGGATCCAGGAAGCCAGGCACACAGAGCCAGTCCCAGTCTCAGTCCCAGTGGGCTCACATGTTTGGATTTACCAAGGACAGAGTCTGTCTTTTTTGGTACCTACTGATGTGAGGATGGCCAAATGCGAGGAGAGTTCTGAAGACGGGCCTTCCCTGAGAAAGCATCTAGTGGTCAGAACAGGCTCCTGACAACTTCACAGTGTTTGACAAGGAGACCAGATCTAAGACAAGACAGGCCTTTTCGGGGGAACATAAAATGGCCCACCAGTCAAAGGACACTCTGGATAGTCACAGACTTACTTGGGGGAAGGAGGTGCCTTTTTGAGTGTGTGTGTGAGTTTGTGGTTTTGTCTCATGTTCTGAGAATAGGTAGGAAAGGCGGTGTGTTTGGTTTGGAGTGGACTATTTCTAGAAAGAACTTTGACAAGGCAAGTGTTTCTGTGTCTGTGTCTCCCACTGTGTCCATGGTTGTAGACATTAGAAAAGAGAATGCATCAATGGATGTGTCCTGTCTAGTAGAAACCTTCCCAGCATTCATCCTGTCCATTTTAGTAATGGACTGCAGGTTGCCTTATCGATGGGCAACACCTACTATCTTACTAAGTTTCTGTTTTCTTCCTGAATTTTGGCCACTCTCCAGAATAGGTTCATGGTTTTGTGTCCAAAATATGTACCACCTCCAAACTCTGCGGCATGGCTATGTTCTGGATAGCTGGAGGGAATTGGAGCATCTCAGAAAACTCAGATATCAGTGTGACCAGAAAAGCCTCAGTGAAGAAACCCTGTTTTGGGCCTTTTGCTAACCTATTGATCTTTTGCCCTGAATGTCAGGAAGGTCTTTGCCTCAGAACACCCCTTGGTGAAGCCTGAAGGAAACAGTTTTCAAATGGAAATGAATGGGCATCACCTGTGGCTCTTTGTTTAATTGCTTTGGAAAGCCATGTGTCTGAATCAGCCTCTTGGCCCTGTGAGAGGCTATGGCTTAAATTTTCAGCGCCTGATGGATCTAAAGAAACATCCAATGTGTGCATCCAAAACCAAAATGGCAAAAACATAAGTCATTGTGGATGATGTCTCTTGCCTTCCTCTGTTAGGTTCCTGACCTTCTTCAAGGGAGTATAGGGATTTTTTGGGTCAAATGAGTTCTTCCAAGCTCTTCAGAGGTGCTTGGGTTTAATCATGAATCCAAATCACATAAGGAATTTATACCTGACAGTCAGTAGGCCTCTAATTGGAGAAGTAGAGCAGTATTAGCGGCAGACGTATGTGATCAATCCTAGTTCACAGGAAGGGTGTCCAGGCCACCCTGAGTTTAGGCAAATGAGGGGCAAGGAAGCTTATTTTGGACACTCTCTTGAGCTGCGCCATTCAAGGAATCCTCCAGCCAGAGGTTATGATGAGTGACTCTATGGAAGAAGATGAGGGCCATGTGGAATTATTTTGGTTTTAATTGTGGTCATTTATGTGGTGGTTGGAAAAGATGACTGGGTGCACCTAGCCTTGAACACTGGTGTGATTCTCCTCAGAGACTGAGTTCTGTAACTGACCTC
The DNA here is from genome assembly GCF_048772815.1 of Callospermophilus lateralis. NCBI lineage: Eukaryota > Metazoa > Chordata > Mammalia > Rodentia > Sciuridae > Callospermophilus > Callospermophilus lateralis. The sequence continues at coordinate 163,414 of NW_027513213.1, read as the reverse complement.
AGAGTAGTAATTGCTTTGAAATTGGTTGTGTCTTAATTAGCCTCTTGGCCCTGTGTGAGGCTGTGACTTAGATTATCAGCACCAGATGGATCGAAAGAAAGATCCCATGTGGGCATCCAAAACCAAAATGGCCAAAAGAGCAGTCATTGTGGATTAAGCCTCTTGCCTTTCTCTGTAAGGTTCTGAAAGAATAAAAGAAATTGAAATTGAAATTGAAATGTAAAGAACCAGGTTTGTAAACTTTCCAAGCTGCACTTTCCTGTGGCAGTTTAGACAATTCCCGGATCTGCCCATTAGATGTGTGTTGAAATCTTCCCTGACTACCTAGTTACTTAACAACCCTTTCCCAGAATCCCTGCAGCTCAGCAAGTATACATCTCAGGTATTCAACCAATCAGTTTAAATGTATACCCCTTCTTAGGGCTGACCAATCACCCCCTGCCCGAATTGTTCCCGCAAATGAAAGTGCTAATCATGCTTTAGAGTTGTTATTTGATTTTCCCATGGTATATGATGAATTGCTAAAGAAGGCTATCATGTATGTAAAGTCCCTGCCCTCTCTAAGGAATGGATATAAACTCTGCTCAAGTTGTTCTCAGGGCTCTTTGTTCTTTGCTCCTCTAAAGTGAGCTCTGAGCCCCAGCATGCTGGACCCCCAATAAAACCTTTGCTGTTGCATGAGAAAGCCTCTTGGTGGTCTTTTTCTCTGACGTTCGCCCCACCTATTCATCTGGAGGCCCCAGGTGAGATATCCGGCAGCGGCGGACAAAAGACCCCAATGGACTCCTCTCGGGGTAAGTAAGGCACCTCTTTCTGGTTTTGGGTTTCAGGTTATGGATTGGCAAAGTGGCTGTCAGTGAAGAGCATTAGCTCTCTCTGATGGTGGCTGACAGATGTGTCACAGAGCTACAGGCCACGTTCCTGGGGGACACTCCAGAGGACTAGAGAAATCAAGGAATACTAATTTCTTCAACTCGTTTATATTTTGCTTCAGGATTCGGTTCGCCAGCCCATCAGGTTTTGCCAGCTACTCAGTTTTGGTCATTGTTCTGAACTCATGTTGAGTTTTCCGGCTGTCTTTATTGTCTAACCCATCAGGTTTTGGCAGTTACTCAGTTCTAATCTTTGTCTTGGACTCATGTTAAACGTTTACTGTTTGTCTTTGTCTGTGTTGCGTTTGTGTCTTCACTGTCCCTGTTTGAGTAACTCTCATTATGGGACAAAGCACTTCCACTTCTCTGTCCCTGACACTTGATCATTGGACTGATGTCCGCTCAAGGGCCCAGAATCTTTCTTTTTCAGTAAAATGCCGTACCTGGCAGATTCTCTGTGCTTCAGAATGGCCTATTCTCAGAGTCAGGTGGCCCCCCAGAAGGATCCTTCTACTTCCCTCTAATCCGAAAAGTCAGAGATATTGTCTTTCAGCTGGGGCCACGTGGCCACCCAGATCAACAGCCATATACCCCTTCCCCCAGCATCCTATCATTCAAACCTTCCACTCCTCCCCCTCTTCCTTCCATTCTCCCTGAGTCACAAGACTGGACACTCCTCCCACTCCTTATCCTCTACCCTCGCTCTCCAACCCCCAACACGTTCCAGATGATATTCTCGCCGCTGAGTCAGCCTCTCCGCCGCTAGAGGCAATTGGGCCAGACCCAAGCACTCCAGGGGACTTCTCTGCAGCAGCAGCAACCCCTCCTCCCCTGGAGGAAGCTGGGCCACCTAAAGGAACCCGCCGGTGACGGATAATAGAAAACTCGGAAGCCCCTATGATGCTTCCTCTCCGTCCCTACGGGCCAATGAACCGATCCAACTGGCACCCAAACACCTTTAAATGTAGGTAGCATCTGTCCACTTATCGCCAGACTCTAATAGCGGGTCTCCGAGTGGCCGCCAGAGGGCCGACTAATTTGGCCAAGGTAAGAGAGATTATCCAAGGGCCTAATGAGTCTCCCTCTATGTTTCTGGAGAGAATTATGGAAGCATATAGGAAATATACTCCTTTTGATCCTCAGGCAGAGGATGAACAAGCATCTGTTGCAATGGCCTTTATCGAGCAGGCTGCCCTAGATATTAAGAGAAAGTTACAACGTCTAGATGTATTACAAGATAAGACCTTGAGAGATTTAGTGAGAGATGCTGAGAAAGTATATTATAAGAGAGAAACTGAGGAGGAAAGGGAACAGAGGAGAGAGACGGAAAGGGAACAAAAGGAAGATGAAAGGAGCAAAAGGCAGACTAAAGCATTGACTAAGGTTCTGGTCAGAGCACCAAATATGCCAGAAGTTAAAAAGCAGGGAGTCAGAAAGGGATACCTGGGCCCCCGCCAATGGCTGCCCCTGGCCTCAGATCAGTGTGCCTACTGTAAAGAAAACAGGACACTAGGCCAAAGAGTGCCCCCGAAAGAAGCAGAGATGCCAGTCCGCCGTGCTGACTCTAGAAGAGGACTAGGAAAGTCGGGGCTCGGATCCCCTCTCCGAACTCAGGGTAACATTTAAAGTGGAGGGGACCCCAGTGAACTTTGAAGTGGATACAGGAGCAGTATAATCAACCTTTAAGACCCCACTGGGCCCCCTATCAAATAAATGGTCCCCTGTTAAAGGTACTAATGGCAGTAGATATTGGGCTGGGACAACTAAGAGGACTATGGACCTAGGAAATGGAAAAGTCCACCACGCTTTCCAAGTAATCCAAGAATGCCCAGCCCCATTGATGTGCTGGGATCTGCTTACCAAACTCTGGGCTAGAATAACCTTTAACCCTGATGGTCCCCAAGTGGAGTTTCTAAAGCCTTCAGTAAAAACTCCCATAGTCATGGCTTTGACAACATCTGTAGAAGATGAACATCAACACTTCGCGCCTCCTAGGACTGATCAAACAGGCAAACTACCCCAGAAATGGATAAAAGATTATCCTAATGCCTGGGCAGAAACTGCTGGGTTAGGTCTAGCCATATAACAACCTCCAATAGTAGTAGAATTAAAAGCCTCTATCTCTCCAATCAGTGTTAAACAATATCCTCTAATCAAAGAAGCTAAGGATGGGATAAGGGCCCATATTCAGAAATACCTGGCTCTTGGGGTCTTAAGGCCCTGTCATTTGTCCAAGAATATCCCCCTGCTACCAGTAAGAAAGCCAGGAACTGGGGACTACCGGACGCTTCAATACCTAAGAGAGATCAACAACAGAGTGCAGGACATTCACCCCACTGTACCGAATCCATATAATTTGCTTAGCGCTCTGAATCTGGAGCAGGAATGGTACACTGTGCTAGACTTAAAAGATGCTCACTTTTGCTTGCCCGTACATAAGGACACTCAGTTGCTGTTTGCTTTTGAGTGGATAGACCCCGAAAAAGGGACATCTGTCCAACTAACCTGGACTAGACTCCCACAGGGGTTCAAAAACTCTCCCACTCTCTTTGATGAACCCCTCCACAAGGACTTCAATGACTTCAAAACTGCACACCCCGATGTCACCATACTCCAATATGTGGATGGTCTGCTACTGGCAGCCGACACCAAAGAGAACTATGAGTCTGGGACCCAAGCATTATTTTCCAAGCTTGCTCGGCTTGGATATAGGGCTTCTGCCAAAAAGGCCCAAATTTGTCAGCAAGAAGTAATCTTCCTGGGTTATTCTCTTAGGGGTGGCAAAGGATGGCTCACTGAGCCCACAAAACGAACCTTTGTGCAGATACTGCCCCCATCTAATAAGAGACAACTCAGGGAGTTTCTTGGGACTGCCGGCTTTTGCAGGTTATGGATTCCTGGGTTCGCGTCTCTGGCTGCCCCTTTATACCCGCTGATAAAGGGGGATGCCCACTTCCAATGGACCCCTGAGCACCAACAAGCTTTTGATAATGTCAGAAAAAAGGTGCTGCTATCTGCTCCGGCCTTAGCACTCCCAGATATAGAAAAACCCTTCAGTCTCTACATCGAGGAAAAGAAAGGAATAGCACGGGTTGTGCTCACTGAGACTTTGGGACCTTGGAAAAGGCCGGTAGAATACTTATCAAATAAACTGGACCCAGTGGCTAGTGGGTCGCCCCATTGCTTAAGAGCTATAGCAGCGGCAGCCCTTCTAATAAAAGATGCTGATAAATTAACGTTGGGACAGAAGCTAACGATTATAGTCCCCCATGCCCTGGAGTGCATCATCTGTCAGCCTCCAGAGATGTGGCTATCAAACTCTAGAATAACCCACTACCAGAACCTCTTGCTTGACAAAGACAGAATCACGCTGGGACCCGCTGCTCCCCTCAACCCGGCTACACTGCTGCCAGAAGAATCATCAAGACCCGTTGCTCATGAGTGTCAACACATACTGGCAGAGGAAACCAGTATACGACGAGACTTGAAGGATCAGCCACTGCCTTGCCCTGAAGTTGTATGGTTTATGGATGGCAGCAGCTTCCTCCAAGATGGTAAGCGGTGGGCTGGAGAAGCAGTAGTTAGCAAAATTAATGTCATCTGTTCCTCTGGTCTCCCAGAACTGACATCAGCCCAAAAAGCAGAACTGATTGCCCTTACGAAAGTATTGGAACTAGCAACAGGCAAAAGGGCCACCATATACACTGATAGCCGCTATGCATTTGCCACTGCAAATGTGCACGGGGCTATTTACCAGCAAAGGGGGTTATTAACCTCCACCTGGAAAGAAATAAAGAACAAAGACGAGATCTTCCAACTTCTCTCAGCAGTGCAGGGCCCTAAGGAACTAGCTATAGTGCACTGCCCAGGGCACCAGAAGGGAAACGAACCCTTGGCGGTTGGAAAAAGAAGGGCAGATGAGGAAGCTTAATTGGCAGCCCTAAATGGAGTGACTGTGTTAACTTTTTCCACACCAGGGGGAACAACAATCAGGAGACTTGGCCGCACCGGAACATTCAGGCAACTTATCATCTGAGGAGACAGATACAGAACTCTGGGATCCTACAGAGCCAAGTTTACAATTTCAAAAAGCCCACCTTTATGTCAAAGACGTACACCAGCTCACCCACTTAGACTCAGAGAAGATATAGGCACTCTTAAAGGACCGGAGAAAGGACTTATTATTGACTGACTCACAGAGGAAAGAAATAGCTGAGCAGGTGACTAGAGCTTGTCAAGTCTGCCAAGTAGTTAATGCTTACCCATCCAAGCTTCCTGCAGGGAAGCGCTTACAAGGAACCAGACAAGGACAATTCTGGGAATTGAACTTTACTGAAATTAAGCCAGCAAGGTATGAACTTAAATATCTCCTAGTCTTTGTAGATACTTTTTCAGGATGGGTCGAAGCCTTCCCCATGAAGAAAGAAACAGCTCAGATGGTAGTCAAAAAGATCGTAGAAGACATTTTTCCAAGGTTCGGCCTGCCTAAGGTAATAGGGTCCGCTAACGGACCGGCATTCATGCCCCAGGAAAGTAAGGGATTTGCCAGGACCCTGGGGATTAATTGGAAGTTACATTGTGCTTATAGACCCTATAGCTCAGGACAGGTAGAAAGGATGAATAGAACCATCAAAGAGTACTTAACAAAATTAAGCTTGGATACTGGCATAAAAAATTGGACTATGCTCCAACCTTATGCACTGTTTTGTGAAAGAAATACCCCCTCCGCCTCTTTGTGTAACCTCACCTCTTATGAAATTCTCAATGGTGCCCTTCCTCCAGTAGGGGACCTAATCCCAACTATGAGACTTAATGATTCCTTTCACACCCCCTTGCTTGACAGATTTAAAGCCCTTTAACAAACCCAGCACCCAGCGATACCTGTGGAAACATTTGGCCTCTGCTTATCAGACTGGAGACGAGGGAACCCCACATTGATATCAAGTGGGAGGCTTCGTCTACGTGAGATGGCGTCAGGTGTCATCCCTGGAACTCCACTGGAAAGGATCATACCAGGTGCTGCTTATAACACCCACAGTGGTGAAAGTGGATGGGATCACTTCCTGGATCAATGCCTCCCATCTCATGCCTGAGCCCTGTACAGACTCTGGCTGGAAACTTCTACAGACTGGTATCCATCTCAAGTTGCGTGTCCGTCATGTGGGTAGGGCTATGGATTCTTCCCATGACCACCAGCAGCCCTAATCCCCATCAGCGTGCTCAGCAACAAGGGCAAGTAATGAATCCTAATGGGCAAGTAGTGTGATCTATTTCACAAACAGCCAACTTATGGACTTGGTGGCCATCTCTCCACCCGGAAATTTGTCAGCTTGCCATAGGCTTCCCTGACTGGGATCTCCCTGACATAGAGGACCCCACACAGATCCCACTCAAACCCTAACTAGGGCAACATAGACCACCTTAACCCATGAATTGTGGATGTCATCTCCCCCAGCTCAGGTGTAAACTAGCCAGTCTTGACTATTATGTGTGCCCACCTGATTTCCAAAGTCATAAAACAGGCCCAAACCTGTGGAGGACCCAGTGACTTTTATTGTAGATCTTGGGGTTGTGAACAAACGAAAGCTGCATGGTGGAACCCAAACTCCCCAGAAAGGTATGATTCCGGTAGGATGAAATGACACCTGGATTGATCCCAAGAAATGTGCTGCTTGCCCAGTGGTGTCAAAAACTCGCTGTGGAAAGAATACTCTATGTTACCCCCTCAATATAACTTTCACTTCCAAAGGAAGGGGCTACCTCAGAAAAACCTGGCCTATGGGAAATACGTGGGGAATGCGATTCTATATTTATGGCCCAGGTGATGAATTTGGTCTCTGGTTCACCGTCTGGCTTAAAAAGAAAGAAAATCCCACAGCAATAGGACCCAATCCCCTCAAGCCAGTGATTAAGCCTCCTAAACCTTCCATGCCTAGATCTACCAGAACCCCTCTACCATCTAATACTTCCTGGATTCCGTCTTTGCCTACTTCCCCAGTCCAGAGTACATCTGACTCCTCCCCCTGGGAACTAATTAAAGGAACCTTTATGGTACTGAACTCCACACAGTCAGAACTCCTTGTATTTCAGCCCAGGTCTTTGACAGCCCTGTAAATTATTGTGTAATGGTGCAGATACTCTAAAGGGTACTCTATCATAATGCCTAATCATTTGAAGGTCTACTAGGGGGACAAACAACCCGATATCAAGGGGAACCATTGTCCCTTACTCTAGCCATCCTATTGGGGATAGGAGCTGCTGCAGGAGTGGGTATGGGAACAGCTTCTATGATGCGTGGTTAACAACAAATGGTCCAATTAGAAACAGCAATAAATCAAGACTTGAAGACGTTAGAGACCTCCATCACAGCTTTGCAGGAATCCTTAACCTCTCTCTCTGAAGTTGTTTTACAGAACAGGTGAGGATTAGACCTCCTCTTGATGAGGGAGAGGGCCTCTGTGTTGCACTGAGAGAAGAATGTTGTTTTTATGCTGACCATATTGGAGTTGCAAAATAATTCATGAGTAAATTAAGAAAATACCTTGAAGAGCGCCAGAGAGAATGGGAGATTCAACAAGGGTGCTTTGAGTCATGGTTAACCGAGTACCCCTGGTAACTACACTAATATCAGACTTAGCTGGACCCCTGATCATCCTTATGGTGTTGCTAACTGTGGGACCTTGTTTGCCTAACCACATAGTTTCCTTTCTCCAGGCTCAGATTAGGCAGGTGAAACTCATGATAATCAGACAGAAATATGCTGCACTGGTAGGAATAGAATGTGAAACCCCACAATAATTTTGATTCATTACTTTTAAGATTAAAAGTAGTCAGAAAAAGGGGTGGGAAATGAAAGAATAAAAGAAATTGAAATTGAAACGTAAAGAACCAGGTTTTGTACATTTTCCAAGCTGCACTCAGAACCTGAAATTCCTGTGGCACTTAAGACAATTCCCGGATCTTCCCATTAGATGTGTGTTGAAATCTTCCCTGACCACCTCGTTACTTAACCACCCCTTCCCAGAAACCATGCAGATTTGCACGTATACATCTCAGTGCTTCAACCAATCAGTTTAAATGTATACTCCTTCTCACGGCTGACCAATCACCCGCTGCCCAACCTGTTCCCACCAATGAATGTGCTAATCATGTTTTAGAGTTATTATTTGATTTTCCCGCTGTATATGATGATTTTCTAAAGGAGGCTATGATGTATGTAAAGTCCCTGCCCTCTCTAAAGAATGTATATAAACTCTGCTCAAGTTGTTCTCGGGGCTCTTTGTTCTTTGCTCCTCTGAAGTGAGCTCTGAGCCTCAGCATGCTGGACCCCCAATAAACCCTTTGCTGTGGCATGAGACAGTCTCTTGGTGGTCTTTTCCTCCGAAGTTCGCCCGACCTTTTCAGTTCCTGACTTCCGTCAAGTGAGAATAGGGATCATTTGGGTCAAATGAGTTCTTCAAAGCCCTACAGTGGATAGCCCATAGGTGCTTGGGTTTTCTCATGACTCCAAATCACATAGAAAATCTACACCTGACAGTCATTAGGCCTCAAATTGGAGAAGCAGAGCAGTATTAAAGGCAGGCTTATTTGATCACTCCTGGTTCAAAGGAAGGGTGTTTAGGCCACCCTGACTTTTGGCAAATGAGGGGCAATGGAGCTTATTTTGGACACTGTCTTGGGCTGCACCCCTCATGGAAACTTCCAGCCAGAGGTTATGATGCGTGTCTGTGTAGAAGAAGATGAGGCCCATGTGGGAGTGTTTTGATTTAAATTGTGGTCATATGTGTGGTAGGTGGAAGAGATTACTGGGTCCTCCTGGGCCTGAACTCTGGTGTGACTCCTTTTAGACACTGTGTCCTGGAACTGAGCTTAGTGAAGTATTGCCATGAGTTGTGTTGGGATTTGAGGAGGCCATGCATGAGAGTCGCCCTTGGAACCTGAGATGTAGGCCCAGGGTAGCTTTCCACAGAGCACTGGGAATCTCAGTCAGGATACCACAAGATTTTATTCTGAAAGACTTGGCAGCCATAGTTGAGATCAAAACACTCATGGATCTCAATTGTAGACCTCAATGAGCCTGTCTTCAGGTGACCTTTTGGACACTCTTTGGGAAGCCTTGCCTGTGAGAGTTCTCCAGAGTTTTCATTGAAATGATCATACTCACCATTTAATGGTTCCTGCATGAATTGAAATCCACTGTGCCTCCAACTTCATCCTTGATAAATGGCTAGATAAATAGTTTAAATTTTTGAAATTCCCATGAACAGGTGGCATACAGAACCTTTGGATGTCCTATTTCTGATCATGAGTGTACCAGACAGTGCCTTGATTGATTGGGTTTAATGAAAATGGTGTAGAACCGAGATGCCAGTAATTTGGAGCCTGATGAGTAGAGGGCCTAGAGCAGCGGTAGGCAGGTGTGTGATAAAACATCTGTGATGGGGCCATGTGGATCTGCCTTTGGATTCCAAATGTCATGAGACGGACATGGTGCAGCCAGGAGACCATTATAAGTAAACACATCTTGTTATATGGAGAGGTTTTAGGGTAATTTACAGAATCAGGTTGCTATGGTCAAGGGAGCAAGCTATGTGATATAGAGGCCGGTTTCATGAATGCTCATGTGTGAGCCACCACATGTGATAGAACTCCCTCCAGCACTGTGTCCCAGTTGAACTCCTTGTATTTCATGAAGCAAATACAAAACTCGCAGTGCAGCAGCAAGAAACACCAGGAAAAGTGGAGGATTACTAAATGGCTTCACAGTCCACACGGGCAGACACTTAGACCACTGTGTCCCAGTTGAACTCCATGTATTTCGTGAAGCAAATACCAAAGTCACAGTGCAGCAGCAAGAAACACAATGAAGAGTGGAAGAGGAACAAATGAATATACAATCCACGCGGGGACACACTTAGCCCCAAGTGGCCATAGTATACCTACAAAGAGAGAATTCAGCACTGCTCCCTCATGTTCATTGGAATATTACAATTTATGTCCTCCAGGTCACATAGATGCTGACCCAGCTTTGATCGTCTCACTAGAAGGAAGCAAAAGCTCCTGAAAACAACATATATTTCAAGTGCCCAAACTCAGAGGCAGTTTCTCAAGAAGTCTTTAGGCCAGCAGAGCTCTGTGATTGTGGAGTGCTTACCCTGTCCCTTACTTTTGAAAACTCCTCTACCACCTCCATGGTTGTGAACTCCTGATCAAATTCCATTTCAGATATGTATTCACATATTTTCTATCTCTTTTCCTCTAATTGTGTCTTACTTGGGGCGAAGATAATGTCAAGGGATTGTTCTGGATGAGAGTGGGAAGATTTTTCTGAAGCACATATTTGCATACACATTGGATTCATTTTCCTATTTTCCATTCAAAATACTGAATCACTGACATTAACACATACCCTACTAGACTCTGACTACTAATCCTAATATGTTGGAGAAAAATACCCCCAAAAGAATAGAACTACAAGCAGTTCAGAGGAGGCATGGTGGATAGTTGGGCTTGCCTTTTGAATTATATAGTGTAGGAGTTTTAAATCTTGTCAATTTTTTTTGAAATAGTTCTCCATGTATTTTAAAAGTTAAGAAATATGTGAATTCCTGTCTCCCTTTCTCTGAAGCCTATTCAGCACCTGTATTTTTATATGCACATTTAGAATCCTAACTGTTACCACACGTACGTTCTTGTGTGGAGGCTGAATTGGCAGATACAAATTGTGAAAAGGGATCACTCCTCCTAAACGCTGTTGGAACTGAAAATTCACCCTGTGGGTGAGCTTCCTAGTTGAACAACATTATACATAAATCGATGTTCAGTAAAATGAATTTATTTGGATCTGTGGATGATACATATTTCATGGTGATTTTAAATTGGCATATAGTGCTACTTTTTAATGTCTGTGAATGTTTGTGTGTGTGTGTGTATATATATATATATATATATATATATATATATATATATATATATATATATATATACACACTCTCCAGATTTTTCAAAATATGAAATATATGTGTATTATTTTACACATCCTAAATTTTTCATATTCATGAATGTGGATTTATAATCATCTTTTCACAAGATTATTCTCAGAAATATTCACATACCCTACTAGACTCTGACTACTAATCCTAATATTATGGAGAAAAGTAACGCAAACAGAATAGAAATACAAGCATTTCAGAGGAGGCATGTTGTATATTTGGACTTGCCTTTTGCATGATAAATGGTAGGTGTTATAAATCTGGTCAATTTTCAATTGAAATAGTTCTCCATGTGTTTTTAAAATTAACAAATATATGAATTCCTGTCCCTTTCTCTGTAGCCTATTCATCACATGTATTTTTATATGCATTTATAGTATCCTACCTGGTATCACATGTACATTTTTGTGAGTTGGCTGACTTGGTAGATACAAATTGTGAGAAGAGATCACTCCTCCCAATCGTTGTTGGAACTGAAAATTCCACCTATAGGGGAGCTTCCTAGTAGAAAAACATTATACATAAACTCATGTTCAGTAAAATAAATATTTTTGCATCTTTGGATGATATATATTTATAGATGAATTTTGAGTGGCATATATATTGCTACTTTTTAATGTCTGTGTGTGTGTTTTGTGTAAATATATATATATATATATATATATATATATATATATATATATATATATATATACACTCTCCAGATTTTTGAAAATATGAAATATATGTGTCTTATTTACACTCGCTAAATTTATTCATGTTCATGGACTTGGATTTATAATCAACTTTTCACAAGATTATTCTCAGAAATATTCATCCACCTGAAAAACAGATTTAACTAATATTTCTACAGTAACTGACCAAGTTTAACATCAATGCACCTTGATTCCGATATGACAAGCTGTGCATTTTGACGTTCATTTTTATTAAACCCTGGTACATTAATATTTATTCATATTATGGACATCATAGGATATATATTTCATCCACAAATTCACAAATTTATGGGCATTTGTTTCACTTTCAATCAATTCCTGCTTCAGAACACATGTATTCCTCCAGGTGTCTTGACTGGTCTTTTCATGTGACTTCTACCCAAACACATTATTTTCGATTTTCATAATCAATTTTGAAGCAAAACTCACACCCTTTATGATAAACCATAACCCTAATATTACAAATAGATGTATAATTGGTTTGAATGAATGTATGTTTATCAATATAAAATTTTCTTTATATTTTCAGATACCACTTCAATCCATTTTTTAAAGTTGAAACCAATTATATTCTTTATTCACACTATTGTCTATTCATATATTTTCTCTATATTCAGAGACACAGGGTGCACGTATTTGTACCCCCAATACTAATTTATATGTCTTCAACATATTGCTTCCAGAAATGGTGGAAGAAATACTCATGTCACCTGATATAAATATACATTTTTTCAGTGTAATATTCTGGACACAAAACGCAAATGCCACACTTATGATTGTACCAAATCCTAAATAGGAAGTGAGCATGGATTACTAAAACCATCCATGTCCAGGTTGCCTAATGCTCTCAAATGTCTATCCTGTCGGTGACTACATATTTGTTTCTTCCTAAGATTATATATTAAATCTCAACCTGTTGAAAATGTCTAATCCTATCACTCACTTTATACTTTGCCTGATTTCCTAATGTTTCTATTGATAAATGCTTTCCTACATATTTTTTCCAGTTCATCACTGTGACCAACTCTTCACATGTGCTGACATTTACATTCACTCTCTAACCAAAACTCTATTGCTAAAGTACTTTTGGTCCAAATCCTATTCTCACTCTTCTATCTAAACCTACACTATCTTCCTAATCCTACCGACTATCCCTTTTTGACTGGATGTTTTCTTACACATTCAATCAACCAAGGTACATGGTCCTTTGCCATTATATATCGATTTATCTGAGATATCTGTGCAGAACATTGTTCAAAGCTAAGTTTCCCACTCCAGTGCCCAGTGCACTTCTGGGCTTCAAATCTTATCTAGAATTCCATTGTCATACTTATATTTCACCTCTATATTCTTATAAATACCACAGGATCCCAATATTCTTATTCATCCAGCAGAATGATTCCTAACACAAATCGAACCTGTTATTAACCCTAACCATATACTGTTCCCTCAATCTATCTTTACAAAAGAGCAGGACTGAGTTGGTCTTACAATACAAAAATGTAGGGAGACTTTCACCTGCTGAGAAGCTCAAAGGTCTATGCAGATATAATCCCTGGAGAAGATATAGGGAACTGTGAAGTACCTGAGAGAGAAAAAGTCATCTTCAATTGCAAACAACCTGGTCATGACGAAGGGATGTGTCTGAATCAGCCTCTATCTTCTTAATGTAGAGAAGATGGACCAAACCAGGCCTATGTAGAGAGCTGTTCCCAGGTGCCTATGGTTGATATAACTTTCTATCTTGTGAAATTGTAACAGGAAATAGGGGCAGCCTCCATCTCATGAGACCCTTGGAAACAACTGTTAGGACAAAGTGGTTGCAAAGGCAGCAAATTCAATCAGTTCCAGAAAGAAGTGACCTCATCTAATTTTCTTGTTGAAGGAACACTCTAAACTTGGAATCCAGGCACCCAGAGGCAGTCCCAGTTCCAGTCCCAGTGGGCTCACTTGTTTAGATTTACAGAGGACAGAGTCCGTCTTTCTTGGTAAATACTGATGTGAGTATGGCCAAATGCCAGGTGAGCTCTGAAGAGGGGCCTTTCCTGAGAAAGCAGGTAGTGTCTCACTGCTGGTCCCGGACAATTTCACAGAGTTAGCCAAAGAGACCTGATCTGAGACAGGACAGGCCGTTTCGGGGGAACATAAAATGGTCCACCAGTCAGAGGGCTCTCCAGATAGTCACATACCTACTTGGAGGAAGGAGGTGCCTTTGTGGTTGTGGGTGTGAGTTTGTGGTTTTGTCTCATGTTCTGAGAATAGGTAGGAAAGGCAGTTTGTTTGGTTTGGAATGGACTGTGTCTACTGAGTGCTTTGACAAGGCAAGTGTTTCTATGTCTGTGTATCCCACCGTGTCTGTGGTTGTAGACATTAGAAAAGAGAATGCATCAATGGATTTGTCATGTCTAGTAGAAAGCTTCTCAGCATTCATCCTGCCTAATTTATGAATGGACTGTGGATTGCCTTATGGATGTGCAACACCTACTATCTTCCAAAGTTCCTGTTTTCTTCGTAGAATTATGGCCACTCTTCAGAATAGGCTTATGATTTTATGTCCACCATATGAACCACCTCCAAGATCTGTGACATGGCTATGTACTGGATAGCTGAAGGGAATGAGAGCATGTCAGAAAACACAGATATCATTGGGACCAGGAGAGTCTCAATGGAGAAATCCTGCTTTGGGTCTTTTGCTTACCTATTTGTCTGTTGCCCTGAATGTCAGGAAGTTCTTTGACTCAGGCCACCCCTTTTTGAAGCCTGAAGAAAACAGTTTTCAAATGAAAATGAATGGGCATCACCTTGGGCTCTTTGCTTAATTGCTTTAGAATGGGATGTGTCTGAATCAGCCTCTTGGCCCTGTGTGAGGCTGTGGCTTTGATTCTCAGCACCTGATGGGTCTAAAGAAGGATCCCATGTGTGCATCCAAAACCAAAATGGCCAAAAGAGCGGTCATTGTGGATGGAGTCTCTCGTCTTCCTCTGTAATGTTCCTGCCTCCATCAAGTGAGAATAGGGATCCTTCGGGTCAAATGAGTTCTTCAAAGCCCTGCAGAGTCTAGCCCATAGGTGCTTGGGTTTTCTCATGACTCCCATTTACAAAAAGAATCTAAACCCCACAGTCAATAGGCCACAAATTGCAGAAGTGGAGCAGTATTAACGGCAGGTCTATTTGATCACTCCTGGTTCACAGGAAGGGAGTCCGGGCCTTTAGGCATATGAGGGGTAAGGAAGCTTCTTTTGGACATTGTCTTGGGCTGTGCCCCTCATAGAATCCTCCAGCCAGAGGTAATGATGAGTGTCTATATGGAAGAAGATGAGGTCCATGTGGGAGTGTTTTGGTTTTAATTGTGGTCACTTGTGTGGCGGTTGGAAGAGATGAATTGGTCCACGTGGGCTGGAACTCTGGCGTAATTACCCTTAGAGACTGCATTCTGGAACTGATCTTAGAGAAGTATTGCAATGAGTTGTGTTGGGATTTTAGGAGACCACGCATGGAGTCCTTGGAAAATGAGTCTTGACCCAGGGTTGCTTTCCACAGAGCACTGGGAATCTCAGCCAGGATATCACATGATTTTATTCTGAAAGACTTGGCAGCAATAGTTGAGAGTCAAAACAAACATGGACCTCATATTGTAGACCTCAATGGGCCTGGCTTCATGTGAACTTTTGGCCACTCTTTTGGAAGCCTTGCCTGTGAGAGTTCTCGAGAGCTTTCATTAAAATGAGTTTCCTCAACATTTAATGGTTCCTGAATGAATTGAAACCCACAGTGCCTCCAACTTCATCCTTTAAAAATGGTTAGATAAATACCATGAAATGTTTAAAATTCCCATGAGCAGGTGGCACTGGAAAACCTTTGGATGTCCTGTTTCTGATTATGAATATACCAGAAGGTTCCTTGATTGACTGGTTTTCATGAAAATGTTATAGAAAAGAGATGCAAGTAAGTTCGAGCCTGCTGAGTAGTGGACCTAGAGAAGTTGTGGGCAGGTGTGTGATAAAAAATCTGTGGTTTGGCCATGTGGATCTGCCTTTGGCTTCCAAATGGATTATGACTGATATGGTGCAGCCAGCAGACCCTTCTCTCAAAAGGCATCTTGTTATATGTAGGAGTTTCAGGGCAATGTTCAGAATCAGGTTGCTATGCTCAAGGAGGCAAGCTGGTGGGATTGAAGCATGGTTGGTGCATTTTCCTGCAGACCCTGACCCACCACACGTGACAGAACTCGCTCCAGCACTGTGTCCCAGTTGAACTCCTTGTTTCATGAAGCAAATGCCAAATTGCGAGTGCAGCAGCAAGAAACAGCACGAAAAGTGGAGGATGACCAAATGGGTTCACAGTGCACACGGGGAGACACTTAGCCCCCATTGGTCACAGTTTACCTACAAAGAGAGAATTTAGCAAGGCTGCCTCATGTTCATTGGAAAACAAGAAACCATGTGCTCACAAAGGTCACAAAAATGCAGACCAGCTTGGATGGTCTCACTACAATGGAAGCTAAAGCTCCTGACAACAACATATATTTCATGTGCCCAACCTCAGAGGCAGTTTCTTAAGAACTCTTTAGGCCAGCAGAGCTCCATGTTTGTGGAGAGTTTACATTGTCCCTTAATTTTGGAAACTCCTCTACCTTCTCCAAATTTGTGAAAATTGAGCAGTTTCCATTGCAGATATGTATTCACAGATTTTCTAACTCTTCTGCTCTAATTGTGTCATACATGGGGCGAAGGTAATGTCAAGGCATTGCTCTGGATGAGAGTGGGAAGATATTTGTGTAGCACATATTTGCATACACATTGCATTCATTTTCAATTTTCTATTCGAAATACTGAATCCCTGACACTATCCCATACCCTACTATCCTCTGACTACTAATCCTAATATGATGGAGAAAAATACCCAAACAGAATAGAAATACAAGCAGTTCAGAGGAGGCATGCTGCATACTTGGACTTACCTTTTGCATGATAAATGGTAGGTGTTATAAATCTAGTCAATTTTTAATTGAAATAGTTCACCATGTGTTTTTAAATTAAACAAATATATGAATTCCTGTCTCCCTTTCTCTGTAGCCTATTCATCACATGTATTTTCATATGCACTTATAGAATCCTACCTGGTATCACATGTACATTTTTGTGAGGTGGCTGACTTGGCAGATACAAATTGTGAGAAGAGATCACTCCTCCAAATTGCTGTTGGAACTGAAAATTCCACCTATAGGGGAACTTCCTAGTAGAACATCATTATACATAAACTCATGTTCAGTAAAATAAATATTTTTGCATCTGTGGATGATATATATTTAAAGATGAATTTTGATTGGCATATATATTGCTACTTTTAAATGTCTGTGTGTGTTTTTTTGTGTGTGTGTGTGGGTATGTGTGTATATATATATATATATATATATATATATATATATATATATATATACACTCTCCAGATTTTTCAAAATATGAAATATATGTGTCTTATATACACTCTCTAAATTCATTCATGTTCATGCATGTGGATTTATAATAAACTTTCCAAAATATTAGTCTCAGAAATATTCATCCACCTTAAATACATATTTGTTTCCTAGTACTGAAAACTAACTTCAGTGAATGGTGCATACAAATGTTAATAATTCTACAGGAACTGATCCAGTCTATCACCAATGCAAGTAGATCCCAATGGGACATGATATATAATATGATGTTCATTTATATTCAACACTGGTACATTATTATTTCTTCAGTTTTTGCTCATCATAAGATATGTATTTCATCCACAAGTT
The DNA here is from genome assembly GCF_048772815.1 of Callospermophilus lateralis. NCBI lineage: Eukaryota > Metazoa > Chordata > Mammalia > Rodentia > Sciuridae > Callospermophilus > Callospermophilus lateralis. Next base: position 146,049 of record NW_027513213.1, on the reverse strand, counting down.
CACAAATTTGTAGGCATTTCTTTAAACTTTAATCACTTCCTACTTCACAACACATGTATTGTCAGGGTTTCTTGACTGGTCTTTTCATGAGACTTCTTTCCAAACACATTATTTTTGATTTCCATAATCACTTTTGAAGTAAAACTCACACACTCTTCATGATAAACCAAAACACTAATATTGACATTAGATGAATAACTGGTTGGAATGAATGATTGTATATGCATATAAGATTTCCAGTAATTTTTCAGATATCAGTTCATCCCATTATATTAAGTCGGAACAAGTTATATTACTTATTCACAGTATGGTCTATTCATGCTTTATCTCTATATTCATAGACATAGGGTACACCTCTTTGTACGCCCAATACTAATTTTATGTCTTCAGTATATTGCTACCAAAAATGGTGGAAGAAATACTTATGTCACCTGATCTACATATACATATTATCACAATAATATTCTGGACAAAAATGTAAATGTTACACTTATGATTGAACCAAGCAAAGCCTAAATGAAATGTGAACATAGATTACTAAAAACATCCATGTCCAGGGTGCCTAATGCTCTCAAATGTCAATATTATTGGTGACTTCATATTTGTTTCTTTCTAAGATTCAACCTCAAGCCTGTTGAAAATGTCTAATCCTCTCACTCACTTTATACTTTCCCTGATTTCGTAATATCTTTATTGATATCTTCTTTTCTACATGTTTTCCCCACTTCATCATCGTGACTGGCTCTTCATATGTGCTGACATATACATTCACTCTCTAACTGAAATCCTATTGCTAAAGAACTTTTGTTCCAAATCATATACTCACTCTTCTTCCTAAAACGACCGACTATCTTCCTAATCCTACCGACTATCCCTTTTTGAAGGGATGTTCTCTTCTACATTCAATCTTCTAAGGTACAAGGTCCTATGCCATTGTATATCAAATTATCTGAGACATCTGTGCAGAACATAATTCAAAGCTAAGTATCCCAATCAAGGGCCCAATGCCCTTATGGGTTTAAAATCATACCTGGATTTCTGTTTTCATACTTATGTTTCACCTCTACATTCTTGTAAATATACCAGGTTCCCAATACCATTATTCATCCAGAAGAATGATTCCTAACACAAATCGAAATCAAACCTGTTATTAACCCAAAACATACACTGTTCCCTCAATCTCATTTTACAGAAGAGCAGGGACAAAGTTGTTCTTACAATACAGAAAAGTAGGGGACCTTCCACCTGCTGAGATCCTCAAAGGTCCATGCAGAAATGATACCTGGAGAAGTTGTAGACAGGTATGAAGGACCTGAAAGAGCAAAAGTCATCTTCGATGACAAACCACCTGGTCAGGATGAAGGGATGTGTCTGAATCAGCCTCTCTCTTCTTATTGTGGAGAAGATGGACCAAACCAAGCCTGTGTGTGTGCCTATGGTTGATATACCATTCTAAATTGTGAAAGTGTCAGAGAAAGAAGGGGCAGCCTCCATCTCATGGGGCCCTTGGAAGCAACTGTTAGGACCAAGTGGTTGCAAAGGCAGTGACCTCATTCAGTTCCAAAGAAAGTGTCATACCTCATTTCCTTGGTGATGGAACTCTCTGAACTTGGTATCCAAGAAGCCAGGCACCCAGATGCAGTTCCAGTCCCAGTCCCAGTGGGCTCACTTGTTTGGATTTACCAAGGACAGAGTCAGTCTTTCTTGGTACCTACTGATGTGAGGATGGCCAAATGCCAGGAGAGCTCTGAAGAGGGACCTTTCCTGAGAAAGCAGGTAGTGGCTCACCACTTTTTCCTGACAACTTCACATAGTTGGCCAAGGAAACCAGATCTGAGAGAATACAGGCCATTTCGGGGGAACATAGTATTGCCCACCAGTCAGAGAACACTCCGGATAGTCACAGACCTACTTAGGGGAAGGAGGTGCCATTGTGAGTGTGGGTGTGTGGTTTTGTCTCTTGTTCTGAGAATAGGTAGGAAAGGCGGTTTGTTTGGTTTTCAGTGAACTATTTCTAGTAAGTCATTTGACAAGGTGAGTGTTTCTATGTCTGTGTATCCCACTGTGTCCGTGGTTGTAGACATGAGAAAAGACAATGCAACAATGGATGTGTCCTGTGTAGTAAAAAGATTCCCAGCATTCATCCTGCCCAATTTATGAATGGACTGCAGCTTGCCTTATGGATTGGCAAAACCTACTACCTTCCTAAGTCCCTGTTTTCTTCCTGAATTCTGGCAACTCTCCAGAATAGTCTCATTGTTTTGTGTCCAAGATATGTACCAACTCCAAGGTCTTTGACATGTCCATGTACTGGATACCTGAAGGGAATGGCCAGTATCTCAGAAAACTCAGATATGAGTGTGACCAGAAAAATCTCAGTGGAGATACCATGCTTTGGGCCTTTTGCTTACCTATTGTTCTGTTGCCCTGAATGTCAGGAAGATGTTGGGCTCAGGCTACCCCTTTGTGAAGCCTGAAGAAAACAGTTTTCAAATGGAAATGAATGGGCATCACCTGTGGCTCTTGCTAAATTGCTTCGGAAAGGGATGTGTCTGAATCAGGCTCTCTACCCTGTGTGAGGCTGTGGCTTAGATTCTCAGCACCTGATGGATCTAAAGAAAGATCCCATGTGTGAAACCAAAACCAAATTCGCAAAAAATTTCAGTCATTGTGAATGAATTCTATTGCCTTTCTCTGTAGGTTCCTGAAATCAATCAAGTGAGAATAGCGATCCTTTTGGTCAAATGAGTTCTTCAAATCTCTGCAGAGGTGCTTGTCTTTTCTCATGACTCCAGTTCACATAAAGAATCTAAACCCCACAGTCAGAAGGCCTCAAATTGGAAAAGCGGAGCAGTATTAATGACAGGCCTATTTGATCACTCCTGGTCCACAGGAAGGGTGTCCTTCCCACCCTGACTTGAGCCAAATGAGGGGCAAGGGAGCTTATTTTGGACACTCTTTTGGAATGTGCCCCTCATGGAAAGCTCCAACCAGTGGTTATGATGAGTGTCTATAAGGAAGAAGATGGGGCCATGTGATAGTGTTTTGTTTTTAATTGTGTTCATTTGATTGGCGGTGTGAAGAGATGACTGGGTCAACCTGGGCTTGAACTCTGGTTTGAATCCCCTTAGAGACTGCGTTCTGGAATTGACCTCAGAGAAGTATTGCCATGAAAAGTGTTGGGATATTAGGAGGCCACGCATGAAAGTCACCCTTGGAAACTGAGATCTAGGCCCAGGGTAGTTTTCCAAAGAGTACTGGGAATCTCAGCCAGTATATCACATGATTTTATTCTGAAAGACTTGGCAGGGATAGTTTTGAGTCAAAACACACATGGACGTCACATTGGAGACCTCACTGCGCCTGGCTTCATGTGACCTTTTGGCCACTCTTTTGGAAGCCTTGCCTGTGAGAGTTCTCCAGAGCTTTCTTTGAAATGAACTTCCTCAACATTTAATGGTTCCTGAATGAATTGAAACCCACAGTGCCTCCAACTTCACCCTTGAAAAATGGCCAGATAAATACCATGAAATTTTTAAAATTCCCATGACCAGGTGGCACTGGAGAACCTTTGGATGTCCTGTTGCTGATCTTGAGTGTACCAGACCCTGCCTTAATTCACTGGGTTTCATTAAAATGGTGTAGAACAGAGATGCCATTGAGTTATAGCCTGCAGAGTTGTTGGCCTAGAGAAATGGTGTGCAGTTTTGTGATAATACATCTGTGTTGTGACCACGTGGTTCTGCCATTGGCTTCCAAATTCATTGTGACTGCCATGGTGCAGCCAGGAGACCTGTATATGTAAAAGCATGTTTTTATATTGAAAGATTTCAGGGCCATGTTCAGAATCAAGTTGCTATGGACATGGGGGCAAGCAAGTTAGAGCCTGCAGAGTATTGGGCCTAGAGAAGTGGTCTGCAGTTGTGTGATAATACATCTGTGTTATGGCCATGTGGATTTCTCATTGGCTTCCAAATTTTTTGTGACTAACATGGTGCAGCCAGGAGACCCGAATATGTAAAAGCATGTTTTTATATGGAGAGGATTCAGGGATATGTTCAGAATCATGTTGCTATGGACAAGGGGGCAAAGTATGTGGGAAAGAAGCCTGGTTGTTGCATTCTCCTGCAGACCCTGACCCACAACACGTGACAGAACTCCCTCCAGCACTGTGTCCCTGTTGAACTTCTTGTATTTTGTGAAGCAAATACCAAACTCCCAGTGCAACAGCAGGAAACACCACGAAAAGTGGAGGATGACCAAATGGCTCCACAGTCAACATGGGGAGACAATTAGACCCCAGTGGCCACTGTTTACCTACAAAGAGTGAATTCAGCACTGCTGCCTCATGTTCACTGGAAAATAAGAAACCATATCCTCCAGGTCACATAGATGCAGACCCAGATTTTATTGTCTCACTACAAAGGAAGCTAAAGCTCCTGAAAATAACGTATGTTTCAAGTGCCCAACCTCAGAGGCAGTTTCTCAAGATGTCTTTACGCCAGCAGACCTCCATGTTAGAGGAGTGTTTACCATGTCCCTTACTTTTGGAAACTCCTCTACCACCTCCAAGGTTCTGAACTCTGAGCATTTTCCACTCAAGATATCTATTCACAGATTTTCTAACTCTTCTATTCTAATTGTGACTTACTTCAGGCGAAGGTAATGTCAAGGATTTGTTCTGGATGAGAGTGGGAAGATTTTTGTGTAGCATATATTTGCATACACATTTGATTCATTATTCTATTTTCCATTTGAAATACTGATCCCTGACACTAACTCATAACCTACTGGACTCTGACTACTACTCCTAATATGATGGAGAGAAATAACCCAAACAGAATAGAAATCCAAGCAGTTCAGAGGAAGCATGGTGTATAGTTGGACTTGCCTTTTGCATAAAAAAGGGTATGTGTTATAAATCTAGTCAATTTTCTGTTGAAATAGTTATCCATGTGTTTTTAAAGTTAACAAATATGTGAATTCCTGTCTCCCTCTCTCTGTAGCCTACTCAGCACATGTATTTTTATATGCACATATAGAATCCTACCTGGTATCACACGTACATTCTTGTGAGGTGGCTGACTTGGCAGATACAAAATGTGAGAAGAGATTACTCCTCCTAAATGCTGTTGGAACTGAAAATTTAATGTATGGGTAAACTTCCTAGTTAAACAACATTATACATAAATCTATCTTCAGTAACATGAATATTTTTGAATCTGTGGATGATGTATATTTCATGGTGAATTTCAATTGTCATATATATTGCTATTTTTATAGTCTCAGTTTGTGTGAGTGTGTGTGTGTGTGTATATATATATATATATATATATATATATATATATATATATATACTCTCCAGATTTTTCAAAATATGAAATGTATGAGTCTTATTATACACTCCCTGAATTCATTCATGTTCATGTATGTGGATTTATAATCAACTTTTCACAAGATTATTCTCAGAAATACTCATCTACCTGAAATACATATTTGTTTCCTAGTACTGAAAACTAACTTCAGTGAATGGTGCATACAAATTCTAATATTTCTACATTAACGGACGCAGTTTAACATCAATTCAAGTAGATTCCTATGGGACATGATGTGTATTTTAACGTTCATTTTTATTCAACACTGGTACATTACTATTTCTTCAATTTCTGCACATCATCGTATATATTTATCATCCACAAGTTAGCAAATATATAGGCGTTTGTTTCACTTTAAATCACTTTCTGCTTCAGAACACATGCATACCTCCAGGTTTCTGGACTGGTCTTTTCATGAGACTTCTTTCCAAACACATTATTTTCAATTTCCATAATCACTTTTGAAGCAAAACTCAAACACTCTTCATGAAAATCCATAACCCTAATATTTCATTCAGATGTATAATGGGTAGGATTAAATGTAGTATATCAATATAAGGTTTCCTGTATATTTTCAGATATCAATTCAATCCATTATTTAAAGTTGGAACCAGTAATATTATTAATTCACAGTATTGTCTATTCATGCATTATCTCTATATTCATAGACAAATGGTACACCTATTTCTACCCAAAATACTAATTCATATATCTTCAAAATATTGCTCCCATAAATGGTGGAAGAAAAACTCCTATTACCTGATCTACATATATTATTTATTATAGTAATATTCTGGACACACATAGGAATGTTCACACTTATGATTGTACCATTGTAAAGTCGGGCGAGCATCGGAAAAGAGACCACGAAGAGACTGTCTCATGCAACAGCAAAGGGTTTATTGGGGGTCCAGCATGCTGGGGCTCAGAGCTCACTTGAATAGAGAAGAGAGCCCTAAGAACAGCTTAAGCAGAGCTTATGCAATTTACGTGGTGAGAGCAGGGAGGGAAATTTATTGATGGGTCAGGTCGAGTGAGTGGTTTGCATGCCAATGGGAGAGGGAGTACATTCAACAGTTTGGCAATTGGGGACAGCACATTCTGGGAACAAGATTAGCAAACAGTTTTCAAGATTTCATCAGTATTTTGTTAAGCATACAGAAAAACAAGTAGTTAAAAGTACATATTTTATTAACCTTTCATTCCCCACTTCTTATTCTGCTTAATTTTAATCATAAAAATGAGCATTGCGGGGTCTCACATTTTATGTCTTCTAGTGAGGTATATTGTTGTCTGATTACCATAAGTTTAACTTATCCAATTTAAGCTTGTAGAAAGGAAACTAGATGGTTGAGCAAACAGGGTCCTACAATTAGCAATGAAATGAGGATTATTCATGGACTGGCCAGGGCTGATAAAAGCGTAGTTAACCAGGGGGACTGTGTGAACAAAGACTCAAACCACCCTTTTTGTGCATCTCTCTCTTGTTGGTGCTCTTCTAGGCGTCTTCTTAATTTACTCATAGATTTTTTTACAACTCCAGTATGGTCGGCATAAAATCAACTTTTTCCCTCAATGCAGCACAAAAGCCCCCTTCTCTCACGAAGAGGAGGTCCAACCCTCGCATGTTCTGTAAAACAATTTCAGAGAGAGAGGTTAAAGATTCCTATAAAACTGTGATGGAGGTTTTTAATATCTTTAAATTTTGGTCTATTGCTGCTTCTCATCGGGTCATTTGTTGTGTCACATGGACTAGGACAGTGATTCCTGTGCCCACACCTGCAGCAGCTCCTTTTCCTAATAGGATGGCTAAAAGTGAGGGATACAGGTTCCCAGAGGAACCGGGTTGTATGCCCCCGTATTTGATATTTAAATTAACCTGCCTCATGATAGAGCACTCTGGGAAACATCTGAACATTACATAATTAATCACATCTGTTGACCATTTTATGAAAACATAAACAATGTTTAAGTATATAGAATTATACTGTTGTAAGGACGGACAATTCAAGGCACCTAAGATAGCACCGAAGACAGCGAAACATACCTATTTGGTTGCAACGGATTTAGAGGGCATTGCTTCTGTTGTAATCAATTAGTCACCTGATCTCCAAATTTAGGTAGTTTCCGAATTTTGTACCCAACATGTAAGGGAAGGGGCTCAGAAGTTCACAGTCTGCATAAGTTCACAAAAAGAAGTTTTCGTTTCTATTGTTTTTTTCATCTGTTCTGGGCAAGTTAACATTTTAAGGACACCTGGAGTGGGAGAGCTTTTTTCTTCTCTTTTTTTTTTCTCACTGCCAGCTGTAACAATGAAGCTCATTTGGTAACTTATTTATCTTAGAAATGTAACCATGTCTGTGAAGCCCCAGCTCAAGGCCAGAGGCCTTGTTCACATGTTTTGTGAAAAACTAGTAAGGGGGAGTCTAGCTTAGGAGTGCTGATTTTTCCAGCCAGTGGCCAAATAGAACAGGGAAACACGAAAAGGGGAAGTTTATCTACATTGAACTCTTTTATAGGGACTCTTTGGCTGAAAGTCCTAAAGTCAGCCATGGTGAAGACTGCTGGAGAAGGTCATTTAAGACTTTTCTGTGGGCCTGGTATAGACGGGGAAGACAGGGAAGGCGGGTCTGAGAGCAGCACCTTGGGTCTGAGCATGAGGAAGGAGACATGTAAAAGAATAATGGGAAAGGGGTTTGGAATTTTCCAGGCAACAAAACTTGAGCAGTAGAACAGATAGAGCAGAGGGGAAGATGGGAGTTTGTATCCCAAAAAGCCTGTGAGGGACTTTAAATTCTTAGTAACCTGTTTTCAGTGATGACAGAGCAACTTTAAAGGCCATTTTCATTACATTTTGGATAGGGGTCTGAGGGCTCTCCTTAGCTGGTTTGAGCTTTGGGTTAGCTGGTAAGAGGACCTGGTGGGACCTGGTGCGGGCACTGACAGGAGAAGAGAGTAGTGAGTGGGTGGATGGGTACCTCAGTACCTGCTACCTCAGCAAGGGGGCAATAATCTGAGAACCGGCGGTTTGGGTTTTTGATCTAGTAATTGGAGGGAAGAAATCAGGTTGCTGAGGTGGGAGTGGCAGCAGAGAGTCTGGAGCAGAAAGCTGAGGGTGAGGATCCATTGGATAAGCATAGTTCAGGATGTGAGCGAAGGAGGGAAAATGCCTCCACTTAGGGGAATTTCCTTCCACCCTTTGAGCACTTGCCGAAGTTAAAAAGGTCACGGAGAATTTTAGGATCTAGAGACCCCTCTGGGGGCCATCGGTATTGGTTGTGTAATTGGTAATATGGCCAATGCTGTGTATTGAATTTGATGAGGAGTTTGGGTTCCACCAGGCACCCCTGTATGCTCACATTCCCATGACTTACAGAAGAAGTCGGCATTTCCCCCACACAGCCATGTCTGTTTGTGGCTTTGATAGTCCGCTGGGCAAACATAGTAATCTAGGCTAGCCAACCTGCATCTGTCTCTCGTGTCCCTACATCCATAATGTTTGTTTCTATTACCTATGATACGGAAAGGATTTATTGGAATTTTAGTTGGATCCCCTTCATCAGGGATATCCCAATAGGAAAGACCTATAGCCAGCTGACAAATGTCTGGGTGGAGAGATGGCCACCATGTCCCTAAAGGGGCTGTATGCAAGATAGACCATACTTCTTGTACAGTAGGATTTGTGATCAGCCATTACTGCTGAACAGGCTGATGAGGGTTAGGACTACTCTTGGCCAAGGGGAGAGTCTGTAGCCTTATCCACATGGCGAATACGCACTTTGAAAGTGTTACCAGTCTTTTCCAGTTTCCAGTCAGATTTTGGACAGGGCGCAGGCCAGAGATGAGAGACATGGATCCTTGAAGTGATTCCGTCTACATTTACCACTGTAGGTGTTATATGTAGCACCTTATATGGTCCTTTCCAGTGGGGTTCCAGGGATGACACCTGATGTCGTCTAATGTAGACGAAGTCTCCTACTTGGTATCGATATGGAGTCCCCTCGTCCCCAGGTTGGTCGGCAGTGGCCAGATGTTTCCACAGATATTGCTGATTTCTTTCAAGAGCTTTAAGTCTGTCAAGCAAGGGGGTGTGGAAGGGATCGTTAGGTCTTAGAGTTTGGGTTAGGTCCCTTACTGGAGGAGGGACCATAGAGAATTTCATAGGGGGTGAGGTTACACAAGGAAACAGAGGAGTATGAGTATTTCTTGCATGAAACAGTGCATAAAGCAGGAGAATAGATCGATCTTTTATGCCGATCTCTAAGCTTGATTTTGTTAATTCTCTTTAATGGTTCTATTATTTTTTTTTTTTTACCTGTACTGAGCTCTGGGGTCTATAAGCACAATGTAATTTCCAATTAATCCCCAGGATCCTGGCTAATCCCTGACTTATCAGGGCAATTAACGCCAGTCCATTATCAGACCCTATTGCCTTAGCCAGTCCGTATCTTAGAAAAATATCTTTCAGGATCTTCTTGACCACCATTTGTGCCATTTATTTTGTTGTTGTTGTTTTTTTTTTTTTTTGTGTGTGTGTGTGGGGGGGAAGGCTTCAATTAATTCATCCTGAAAATGTATCTACAAAGACTAGGAGATATTTAAGTCCATAACTTCCTGGCTTAATTTCAGTAATGTCCACTTCCAAGAATTGTCCTGGTCTGGTTTCTTGTAGGTGCTTTCCTGCAGGAAAGTTGGAAGGGTAAGCATTAACCAATTGACAGACCCGGCAGGCTTTTGTTACCCGTTCAGTTATTTCTTTCGCTCTGAGTCGGTTAGTGGAAAACTCTGTTCTTGATCCTTCAGGAATGCCTGCAGTTTCTTTGAACCAAGGTGAGTGAGTTGATGTACATTTTTAACTTAGTTTAGGGCTTTCTGAAGATGCAAGCTGGGCTCAGTGAAGTTGAGGGTTTCAGTGTCAGTGTCCTTAGATGTTATCAAAAGCTTGCTGGTGCTCAGGGGTCCATTAGAATTGGGCATCTCTCTTTAACAGCGGGTATAAAGGAGCAGATAAGGACGCAAACCCAGGTATCCATAAGCTGCATAAGCCAGCAGTCCCAAGAAACTCTCTGAGTTGTCTGCTGTTAGATGGGGGTGGTATCTGCTCAATGGATTGTTTTCTGGTCTCAGTGAGCCATCGCTTACTGCCCCTAAGGGAATAGTCCAGGAAGATTACTTCTTGCTGGCAAATTTGGGCTTTTTTGGCAGAAGCACTATACCAGAGTTGAGCAAGCTCGTATAATAATAATTGGGTTCCAGACTCACAGTTTTTCTTGGTGTTGGCTGCCAGTTGCAGGTCATCGACATATTGAAGCAGGGTGACGTCAGGGTGCATAGTTCTGAAGTTGTTGGGGTCTCTGTGGAGGGCTTCATCAAAGAGAGTGGGGGAGTTTTTGAACCCCTGTGGGAGTCTAGTCCATGTTAGTTGACCAGACGTCCCGGTTTCTGGGTCTACCCACTCAAAATCAAATAGCAACTGACTATCTTTATGCAGAGGCAAGCAAAAGAAAGCATCTTTTAAGTCCAGAACAGTATACCATTTCCGCTCATGGTTCAGAGTGCTAAGCAGATTGTACAGATTATGTACTGTGGGGTGAATGTCCTGCACTCTGTTGTAGATCTCTCTTTGGTCTTGAACGGTGCGATAGTCCCCGGTTCCTGGATTTTTATACTGGTAACAGGGCAGTGTTCCAGTTCAAATGACAGGGCCTTAGGACCCTTAAGGCCAGATATTTCTGAATATGGGGCCTTATCCCATCTTTAGCTTTTTTGCTCAGAGGATATTTTTTGACATTGATGGGGGGACTGAAGTTTTTAACTCCACTGTTATTGGAGGATGTTTCACGGCTACGTGTAACCCAGCAGTTTTTTTCCTAGGCATCTGCGTAATCTGTTATCCATTTCCGGGGTAGCTTGCCTGTTTGATCAGTCTTGGGGGGTTTGACAAGTTGATGTTCATCTTCTACTGACATAGTAAAAGCCGTGACTATAGGAGTTTTTACTGAAAAATTTAGAAATTTCACTTGGGGGCCTTCAGGGTTAAAAGTTATTCTGGCCTGGAGCTTTTTGAGCAGATGTGTGCCCATCAATGGGGTCGGGCATTCTGGGATTACTAGGAACGAGTGATGGATTTTTTCTTTCCCCAGGTCCATGGTCCTCTTAGTTGTCTAAGCCCCATATTTACTCCCATTAGCCCCTTGAACTAGAGTCCTTTTTGTTTGATAGATGGCCCAATGGGGCCTTAAGGGCTGAGTATACTTACCCTGTATCCACTTCAAAGTTTAACCCCCCCAGCGAGAACTTTGTGTTCTTTTGGCCGGGCCAGCTACCTCCAAGGAAGGAGGGGCTGTGTGTGCCATGGGGTAGTCACCTGGAGGGCGCTGGGCTGGCCTATATTCCTCCAATGGTGGAGAGTCTGAGTCAGCAGCAGGGGAATCACTTAGAGGGTGTTTGGGGTTGGAGGACAAGGGCAGGGCATAAGGAGGGGGAAGAGAGTCCAGTAGAGTCTTGAGACTCAGGGACAACAGAGGGTGGAGGAGGGGGAGCAGAGGGTTTGAGAGATAGAAAAGTGGGAGAACCAGTAGGAGCGGGGACAGGGACAAGGAAAGGCTTCAACCATGGAAGAGGAGATTTGCAGAGGTCCTGCAAACTAAAGATATATTGCTGTTGATCTGGATGGCTATGTGGCCCCGGCTGAAAGACAATATCTCTGAGTTTTTGAATTAGTGTGAAGTAGAAAGATCCTTCTGGGGGCCATCCGACTCCAAAGGTGGGTCATTCTGAGACACATAGAGTCTTCCAGATCTGACGTTTTACTGAAAAAAAGAAGATTCTGAGCCTTTAAGCAGACTTTGGTCCAGTGATCAAGGTTCAGGGACAGAGGCATTGAAGTGTTCTGTCCCATATGAAAGATACACAAATAGTGAAAGCAATGACACACGACACAGACAAGACAAGACAATAAAGACAGGCAATGGACGTCCAATACTGAGAACAGGACTGAGTAGCCAGGAAAACCTGATGGGCTGACAATACCGAATCCAAAACAAAATATCACTGAGTTTAGGAGACTATTGTTACTCGGTTTCCCGGGTTCTCTGGGGCGTCCCCCAGAGACGTGGCCTGTGGCTCTGTGACACTTCTGTCAGCCACCGTCAGAGAGAGCTCATGCTCATCACCAATAGCCATTTTGCCCATCCCTAACCTGAAACCTGAAACAAGAAAGTGGCGCCTTACTTAACCTGAGATGAGCCTATTGGGGGTCTCTCGTCCAACGCTGCTGGAACTCGCTGGGGCCCTCAGATGTAATGGTCAGGCGACCATTGGAGGAAGAGACCACCAAGACACTGTCTCATGCAACAGCAAAGCACCCAAAATTCTGGGGCTCAGACCTCACTTGAATAGAGCAGAGAGCACTGAGAACAACTTAAGCAGAGCTTATATACTTTTCTTGAAGAGGGCAGGGAGGGAAGTTTATTGATGGGTCAGGGCAAGTGGGCGGTTTGCATGTAAACGGGTGAGGGTGTACATTCTGCAGTTTGGCAGTTGGGGGCAGCACATTCTGGGAACAAGATTAGCAAAAAGTTTTCAAGATTTCAAGAGTGTTTTCTTAAGCATACAGAAAAACAGGAAGAGACAAGTACCTATTTTATTTATTTTCAACAAAGCCTAAATGGAAAGTGAGCATGAATTACTAAAAACATTCATGTCCAGGTTGCCTAATGCTCTCAAATGTCAATTCTATTGGTGACTACATATTTCTTTCTTCCTAAGGTTATATATTCAACCTCAACCCTGTTGAAAATGCCTAATCCTATGACTCACTTAATAATTTGCCTGATTTCCTAAGGTCTCTATTGATATCTCCTTTCCTACATATTTTCCCAAATTCATTATTGTGACTGACACTTAACATGGGCTGACATTAATATTCACTCTCTAACCGAAACCCTATTGGTAAAGAACTTTTTTCCAAATCTTATTCTCACCCTTCTTTCTAAACCTACTGACTATCTTCCTAATTCCACCGACTATCCCTTTTTGACTGGAGGTTCTCTTCGACATTCAATCATCCAAGGTACAACGTCCTATGCCATTGTGTATGGATTTATCTGAGACATTTGTGCAGAAAGTATAACATTGCTAAGTATCCCAATGAAGGTCTCAATGCCCTTCTGGGATGCAAATCTTACCTAGATTTCTGTTTCCATAATTTTAACTCACGTCTATATTCTTATAAATATCACAGATTCCCAATACCATTATTCATCCTGCAGAATGATTCCTAACCCAAATCGAAACTGTTATTAACCGTAACCACACAGTGATCTCTCAATCTAACTTTAGAGAAGAGCAGGGACAGAGTTGGCCTTAAAATATAGGGATGTAGGGGATCTTCCACTTGCTGAGAACCTCAAAGGTCCATGCAGAAATGATCCCTGAAGAAGATGTAGGCAGCTATGAAGGACCTGAGAGAGCAAAAGTCATCTTCCATTGCCAAAAAACCTGGTCAGGATGAAGGGATGTGGCTGAATCAGCCTCTCTCTTAATGTACAGGAGACGGACCAAACCAGGCCTTTGTGGAGCGCTGTTTCTTGGTGCCTTTGATTTATATATCATTCTAACTTGTGAAAATGTCACAGGAAGTAGGGGCAGCCTCCATCTCATGGAACCATTGGAAGCAACTGTTAGGACAATGTGTTTGCCAAGGCAGTGACCTCATTAAATTCCTGAAGGAAGTAACCTACCTCACTTCCTTGGTGATGGAACACTTTAAACTTGGGATCCAGGAAGCCAGGCACTGAGAGCCAATCCAAGTCCCAGTCCCAGTGGGCTCACTTGTTTGGTGTTACTAAGGACAGAATCAGTCTTTCTTGGTACCTACTGATGTGAGGATGGCCACATGCCAGGGACCTTTCCTGAGAAAGTAGGTAGTGGCTCTCCACATGCTCCTGACAACGTCACAGAGTTGGCCAAGGAGACCAGATCTGAGAATGGATAGGCCATATCAGGGGAACATAGTATGACCCACCAGTCAAAGGACACTCTGGATAGTTACAAACCTACTTGGGGGAAGGAGGTGCCTTTGTGGGTGTGGGTGTGAGTGTGTGGTTTTGTCTCATGTTCTGAGAATAGGTAGGAAAGGTGGTTTGTTTGGATTGGAATGGACTTTTTCTAGTAAATTGTTTGACAAGGCGAGTGTTTCTATGTCTGTTTCTCCCACTGTGTCCGTCGTTGTAGACATTAGAAAAGAAAATGTATCAATGGATGTTTCCTGTCTTGTAGAAAGCTTCCCAGCATTCATCCTGCCCAATTAACGCATGGACTGTGACTTGCCTTATGGATGGGCAACACCTACTATCTTACTACGTTTCTGTTTTCTTCCTGAATTCTGGCCACTCTCAAGAATTGGCTCATGGTTTTGTGTCCAAGATATGTACCACCTCCAAGCACTGTAACATGGCCATGTACATGATAACTGAAGGGAATGGGAGGATCTCAGAAAACTCAGATATCAATGTGACCAGTAAAGTCTCAGTGGAGAATCCTTGCTTTGGGCCATTTGCTTACCTATTGCTTCATTGCCCTGAATGTCAGGAAGGTCTTTGCCTCAGGCCACCCCTTTGTGAAGCCTTAAGAAAACAGTTTTCAAATGGAAATGAATGGGCATCACCTGTGGCTCTTTGCTTAATTGCTTCCAAAAGGGATGTGTCTGAATCAGCCTCGTGAACCTGTGTGAGGCTGCTGCTTAGATTCTTAACACCTGATGGATCTAAGGTAAGATTCCATGTGTGCTACAAATACAAAATGGTCAAAATTGCAGTCATTGTGTATGAAGTCTCTCGCCATCTTCTGTAAGGTTCCTGACCTCCATCCTGGCCTGCAAAGGCTAGACCATAGATGCTTGGGTTTTTTCATGACTCCCATTCACATAAAGAATTTATACCTGGCAGTCAGTAGGCCTCAAATTGGAGAAGTGGAGCAGTAATAAGGTCAGGCCTATTTGATCACTCCTGGTTCACAGGAAAGGTGTTTAGGCCACACTGACCTTAGGCAACATAGGGGCGAGGGAGCATATTTTGGACAGGGTGTTGGACTTCACCCCTTTTGGAAACGTCCAGCCAGAGGATTTGATGAGTGTCTACATGGAAGAAGACGAGGGCTATGTGAAAGTGTTTTGGTTTTAATTGTGGTCATTTGTGTGGCAGTTGGAAGACATAACTGTGTCCACCATGGCTTGAACTTTGGTGTGATTCCCCTTAGAGACTGCGTTCTGGACCTGACCTCAGAGAAGAATTGCCATGAATTGTGTTGGGATTTCAGGAGGCCACGCATGAGAGTCCCCATTGGAAACTGAGATATAGGCCCAGGTGGCTCTCCACAGAACACTGGGAATCTCAGCTACGATATCACATGATTTTATTCTGAAAGACTTGGCAACCATAGTTGAGATTCAAAACACACATGGACCTAGCATATTAGACCTCAATGGGCCTGGCTTCATGTGACCTTTTGGCCACTCCATGGGAAGCCTTGCCTGTGAGAGTCCTCCAGAGCTTTCATTGAAATGAAATTCCTCACCATTTAATGGTTCCTGAAAGAATTGAAACTCACAGTGCATCCAACTTCATCCTTGAAAAATGGCTAGATAAATACCATGAAATTTTTGAAATTCTTATGACCAAGTGGCACTGAAGAACATTTGGATGTCCAGTTGCTGATCATGAGTGTACCAGAGAGTGCCTTGATTGACTGGGTTTCATGAAAATGGTGTAGAAGAAAGAATCCTGTATGTTGGCGCCTGCTGAGTAGTGACCCAGAGCTGTGGTGTGCAGTTGTGTCATAAAATATCTCTGGTGGGGCCATTTGGATCTGCCATTGACTTCCAAATGTCTTGTGGCAGACATGGTGCAGCCAGTAATCCCTATATGTCTGATCTCTTCATATAAAGGCATCTTGTTATATTTAGAGGTTTCAGGGCCGTGTTCAGAATCAGGTTGCAATGGTTGAGGGGGCAAGCTATGTGGGATATAAGCCTCATTGGTGGATTCTCCTGGAGACCCTGACCCACCACACGTGTGAGAAATCCCTCCAGCACTGAGTCCCTGTTGATCTCCTTGTATTTCATGAAGCAAATACTAAACCCCCAGTGCAGCAGCAAGAAACACCATGAAATGTGGAAGATGCGCAAATGGCTTCACATACCACATGGGGAGACACTTAGCCTTCAGTGACAACAGTTTCCCTACAAAGAGAGAATTCTGCACTCCTGCCTCATGTTCATTGGAAAATAAGAAACCATGTCCTCCAGGTCACATAGATGCAGACCCAGCTCTGATGGTCTCACTACAAAGAAGCTAAAGCTCCTGACAACAACATATATTTCAAGTGCCCAAGGTCAGGGAGAGTTTCTCAATAAGTTTTAGGCCGGCAGAGCTCCATGTTTGTGGAGTGTTTACCTGTTTGACCAGGACAGGAGAAAAGACCACTGACTCCAATTAAAATCAAATTAAAGCAAGCTTATTATTTTTCCACTGGCTGAGCTGCCTATCCCTCTCAAAATGGCAGAAACAAGACAGCAACCTCACCTTTCCTACAGCCCAGCTTTATAGTCCAGTAAGTTACACAAAAGGGGGGTTACAGATAACAGAACTCGGAGAAGCATCACGCTATTGCTAGTTTACAATTTTTTTTTTTGCTGGCCCCATCATCAGAATTTATGAGGACCATTAGAGACTCACGAGAGTCGTTGTCTGGCCAGAGAAGGCCAATATTTATGAGGTGTCACTAAATTTTCAGAGAGGGCTGCTATCTGGTCAGAGAGCCAGGCATGGGTGAGTTCAAGGCACGGACAGGCATTCCAAGCAGATTCAGAATTTGCAGTAGTTTATAGGAAAGCAAAATTATCTTTTCATGACTTTGTGGCAAGATGGCTCCCAATTTTAATAAATGATCAGGTTGGGTTTATCATTCCAACCCCCATTTTTTTTGCTTTTTAATATTTTTTAAATTAATTTTTATTGTAGGTTGTTCAAAACATTACATAGTTCTTGATATATCATATTTCACACTTTGATTCAAGTGGGATATGAGCTCCCATTTTTACCCCATATACAGATTGCAAAATCACATCAGTTGCAGAACCATTGATTTACATATTGCCATTATGGTGTCTGTTGTATTCTGCTGCCTTTCCTATCCTCTACTATCCCCCCTCCCCCCTCCCCTCCCCTCTTCTCTCTCTACCCCCTCTACTGTAGTTCATTTCTCCCCCTTAAATTTTTCTCCTTTCCCCTCACTTCCTCTTTTATGTAATTTTGTATACCCCTGAGGGTCTCCTTCCATTTACATGCAATTTCCCTTCTCTCTCCCTTTCCCTTTCACCTCTCATCCCTGTTTAATGTTAATCTTCTTCTCATGCTCTTCGTCCCTACTCTGTTCTTAGTTACTCTCCTTATATCAAAGAAGACATTTGGCATTTGTTTTTAAGGGATTGGCTAGCTTCACTTAGCATAATCTGCTCTAATGCCATCCATTTCCCTCCAAATTCTATGATTTTGTCATTTCTTAATGCAGAGTAATACTCCATTGTGTATAAATGCCACATTTTTTTTATCCATTCGTCTATTGAAGGGCATCTAGGTTGGTTCCACAGTCTTGGTATTGTGAATTGTGCTGCTATGAACATGGATGTAGCAGTGTCCCTATTGTGTGCTCTTTTTAGGTCTTTAGGGAATAGACCGAGTAGGGGAAAAGCTGGATCAAATGGTGGTTCCATTCCGAGCTTTCCAAGAAATCTCCATACTGCTTTCCAAATTGGCCGCACCAATTTTCAGTCCCACCAGCAATGTACAAGAGTACCCTTTTCCCCACATCCTCGCCAGCACTTGTTGCTGTTTGACTTCCTAATGGCTGCCAATCTTACTGGAGTGAGATTTGCAACAAAATGAAACTGAATCCCTTACTCTCGCCATGCACAAAAGTTAACTCAAAGTGGATCAAGAAACTTGATATCAAATCAGAGACATGGCATTTGATAGAAGAAAAAGTTGGCTATGATCTACATACTGTGGGGTCGGGCTCCAAATTCCTCAATAGGACACCCATAGCACAACAGTTAATAACTAGAATCAACAAAAGGGACTTACTCAAACTAAAAAGTTTTTTCTCAGCAAAAGAAACAATAAGAGAGGTAAATAGGGAGCCTACGTCCTGGGAACAAATCTTTACTCCTCACACTTCAGACAGAGCGCTAATATTCAGAATATACAAAGAACTAAAAAAATTAGACAATGAGATAACGAATAACCCAATCAACAAATGGGCCAAGGACCTGAACAGAAATTTCTCAGAGGAGGACATACAATCAATCAACAAGTATATGAAAAAATGCTCACCATCTCTAGCAGTCAGAGAAATGCAAATCATTCCCCCTTTTTTAATGTGTCCCTTCCAAATTTTTGATAGGGTAGGGAAAGAGCAATGAGGGAATTTTAATCCCTCAGGTAACAGTCTCCAAATTTTTAGAACTCACCCAAAATTGGATTCCTGGTTTTACCTGACTTAATTAATTACTTATATTGATATTCTATTTATTTTTGGCTCCATAGTTGTAAGACGAGAGGCGTCACTCATTTTGGCTTCTTCTGAGCTGAGAGAGAGTGACGTGAGTGGGCACAGTATAAGGGACATGAGTTGCTTTTTAGAAGTCAGTTGAGGAACATGAGTTGCCTTTTAGAAATCAGTTCGTTTTGAAGTCTGGTTGGGGAAGAACAGGTTGTAAATTCATCTGGGGATGGGTTCTTCTGTGTGAGAAACAAGAACCATGAGTACTGAAAAAATGTTGCAGCAGCTGGAACATGTCACTGTATAGAAGTTCCCTCAGCAGGCTTTAATATTCCCAGTTATCAGGACTGTCAACTTAATATTTAACATTTAGTGTTACAGTTATCCCTCTCCATAAGATACAGTTTAATGATTTAATATCATCTGATCTTGCAAAATCATTTTACTAGTATGACCTCTGTTTGTAATAGAGAAACCTTTAATTCTGTTACTCAGGGCTGGATAATCGTACTAGCAAACACCAACCCTACCTGTAGGTTAGGAATATCTGTAGGCCTTAAACTAAAAATTTCTGCCTCTGGCAGCTCCTCTTGATAGTCTCTTTTTATAGTTATCAGGCATTCCTTTCTGGGAATCCTTCTTTGTAGCCTCCAGTCTTACTTATTTTGGGAGGCTAACATAATGTGTATAAAAAATTATTATTATTATTATTAATATTATTTAAAATGCCCAGGAATGGCTGTATTTTGGTTTTAACTGTCTTTCCTAAGTGTTTATCATGAAACAGTCAAACTGACTTTTGTTTCTATCTATTGTTAACAGTCAGCTGAGCTTTTATGGGAGTCATTCCTGGGGAAACTTGAGAGCAGCTTCTCAGTTCTGCTAGTGCCATTTGCGCTAGGTGGGTCCAGGTCTTGCTTGACCATGTGGCTACCCTTGGAAGCATCAGGGATGTCTCCCTTCTCTGATGACTCTCCTCTTCTTAGCAAATGCACTGATTGGCTTTCTGTTCTCCAGGGGTCTCATTAATCTCCCTAATTGGGAAGATATGAGGCCCAGAGTTGCAAAGGTCTTTGAGAAGTCCCTTGTTCCCTGGATTCAGACTGACTCAGAGGGCAAGAGCCAAATATTGGTTTTCTTGTCCCTTTTCATGTAACTTTAATATAAATCCTAATCTTAATCATCCAGCAAATAAATTTTAACAGCCTTATATTAAGAGTACTGGGCTTTAATGTCTATAACTTTATAATTATTTATCTTTTTTTATTAACTGGGATCTGTATTATTCTGTCTGTCTTGTAGGTGATGACTTATTATCTTAAATTAACCCATGTTGTGTTCTTAAAGCAACACTTCTGTAAAACACTAACAAGGAATCTTTAGATCACTTATAAGGAAATTACAAAATAAAATTTTTTTACAAGAGTAAAAATACTTAGTTCGCGTAATAGCTACCCTGAAGTTTTAAGCTGAGTTATACATTATATCCCCTGTTTGAGATCCTAGAAATCTTGACAGAAAAAAAAACAACTTTTGAACATAACTTTAAATGAAATAATATCTGACCTACTGCTTTCGTAGTCATTCTCACATATAGTAAGATGGGACACAGAGCCTTATCTCAGGTAAGGCAGGGCTCTTTATAAAACTTAAGTGTTTTACTTCTAAAGATGATCTTTGTTTTTTTAAATATCATTTTACAAAGATTACATATATTATTTGAGGTCACATGAACATTAGTTAACACCATATGATATCACATTTAAAACATGAATTTAAGAAAGGCTGAAAGTTTTTAACCTTTATATAGATTAGACTCTCATTAACATAAAAATACATTTAAATTGTTCCTTAATGTAAAAAGTAACATACAACTTTACATATCTTATTGATAAGAAGTAAATGAATGCCCAATATATTTTTTTACCATACAACTTCAGAACACCAGCTTGAAATAATGCTCTTTTAAAGTTTCTACCTTACAGATTCGTATACCTGAAAGATATGAGCACATTAATAGCATCACAATTACATTGAAGTTTCTACATTAACCAAGTTTAGCTTTTAAATAAATGGCAGTACAGTGCTCTAAAATAACAGTTCTTATTTAATCAGTTGTTTAATTTTTATGGTTGCTTGCTCTAGAAAAAATAAAACTTAATAAACACAATGTTATGGGTAAACTTATGTTTTAAGAAATTTTTGTCTCTTTAACACATGACTGATTATTACAATCTTATACAGACATTAGTACAAACTTATACAGACCTTAGTAAATCAATCAGATATCTAACAAAAGTACTCATGAATGAGTAATCCCATATCAAATTTACTTTACTTATTTATCAATATATTAGACAAATATATTGAACAGTGTAAACCATTTTTTTGTTGAAGGAAAAGTCTTAGAACCAAGGCATATTAGAACATTTGTAGACATTAATATTTTATTAGATTTTTGAACACCTAGAAAAACTTGTAAGCTTAAATTTAAAGACATTTATTTTTATCTCTTTATCCAATTTAAATTCAACTATTTAAATCACTTGAATTAAAGATCTTTGGATCCACTTTTTAAAATTTGTTTTTATGAGCGTTTTTGTTTTAATGAGTGCTCTTTATAAATGTTAATTTGTGTATCATATATATGATATACGGACAAATGAATATATAGACATACAACACATACCAAAATTGTGCACACATAATAATAGTAAAGGCCTTGTAGCTTTTCCAGGTGAAATATCCATTGCAATGTTTCAAAAACTACACAGTTAGTCAAAGATAGAACTGGTCAGAAAAACATCATCCTAGGTCTTTAGGATCAAAATCATGAGCTCAAAAAAAAAAAAAATAAAGAATCTAAGGAAAAAATAAGAGTCCTAGAAAAATTGACTGGCCATTAATTAGTAAATACCATACAATTTAATTTTTTTTAGGCCTCAGATCACTCTCCTACTGAGCTTGCAGGCCTCTTTCATTTGCCATTCAACATAAGTCCTGGCTGAGGTCTGGAAGGAGCAGGAAAAAGCTGCTATTCTGAGCAGACACCTCAGGCCTAAGGCATTTCAACCATAATTTTCAGGTTCAGATGTTGAAAATTATAATACAATTTTAAGACAAAATTCACAAAATTTTATGATACAAGTTTAAGACACAGTTTACAAAATTTTACATCTTTATATCTTGTTTTGTCAACAGATACCATACTATGATTTACTATCCTTGTCCAAATTAATGCACTGGTAGACACAGTGACATTTTCCCAGGCTACCCAATTAAAAATTGGTGAAAAAAAAGCCTGAATGATTGGGAAGTTACTTGCCAACTTGGAAGTAGAGTTCTCTAGTTTTCCATCCTAAGTATTTAAGTTCTCTGCCATGAATTATCTGAAATCATAAACTAAACAATTTCCTAAACCCGACTTTTAACTGCAAGATTGTGCAATGCTTCAAAAACCCATTCAGATGCCAGATTGTTACAATAAAACATCATCATTTAGATACACATTCAGCTAAGATCATTCCCAAGAAATGATTTATAATATCAACACATTATTGCACATGTCTTAAAGGGCCAGAAACAAAGACACAAGACAGACTGAAAGGAGCTCCAGACTATGGCTTACAGACAGAAGCCTTTAAACCAGAGCAGATAAGAGAAAAATCTCCTACACCAGTGGCACCATAGATTTTCCCACAAGGTAACCAGATGTTTTCACAGAGGGACAACCTGAAATGTAAAATCAAGGGTCTCCATGGTGACTTTACTGTATTTAGTGTCCCCTTTTTCTTTTTCTCTTTTTTAAGAAAACAGAGATGGCAAAATCCTTACAGTGCAGGGAAGGAAGTAGGTAATTCTCTGAAGCAACAGGGCTTGGGCAGCTGCTGGAAGTCCCTCAGTCCCTCCTTTCACTTACAGGATTAGCTCCTCTTGTTCGGTTCCACCCCAAGCACGCTCCGTCTCCTAACATTTCAGTAGTCAGCTCTCAAAGAGTTCCGGGGTGTGGGTGGTACCAAAAATTGTAACTTAAAGTTTGGTTCCTGATTTTGAAGCCAATTATTACCAATTTAATAATGAGGACAGGGTTTGAGAAAAAGAAAAAGGGAGATTTACTGCTTTGCTAACAAAGGAGAAAAACAGGGGTCTCTGCCCAATGGTTGTGATTCTATCGATCTGAAGGGACAAGGGGTTTTAAGGAGTTTCACGTGTTAACCTGGGAGATACTCAGTTCTTAGGTCCCCAGCAGGCATTGCCCTCTGCAGTGGGTGTGCTCCAGGCAGCCAGCTAGGGGTTTCTCTCATCCTGCTTAACAAAGGGTATTAAAGTTCATCACAGTTCTTTAAAACACAGTCCAAATGGGTGTCAGTTTACTTGCTTTATTACCCATTTTCAGTTAAGTTTTACCACAGAAATCACACAACAAAACACACTAAAACAAACCAAAAAAAAAAAAAACATATGAAACACAGAACAAAACACACAAAAAAACAGAAAACCAGTGCAGAAACAGAAAAACAGAGGAACTATGCAACGTCTTGCTAAAGCTCTGGGATAGGAGCTCCTGCGTGCCCATTGGCACCTCTCTATGCTTTCAGAGGAATTCCCTACAGAACATAACAGAGGACAGAATGATTCTCGTTACTGTACCAGACAGGAGTATATGTGTGTCTCCCCAGGACACCACTCTGTCATCAGAAGAGATCTCCCTTAACCGGATATCAGATGTTATATAGGCGCCAGTTACCTATGGAGGCCTCCTCCACCATGTGCTTGCTAATAGTTTTAGGGCGGTGGTTCACTGCAGTGCTCCCTGGACCAAAATCTCACACCAAGGCCTTGGAAATTGCCTCTTCATGCCGGAGCCCTGGAGGGAAGGCCAGCTTCAGAATTTCCAGTAGTCTGGTCTTGTGATCTATTGGGGCAGGGTCATCTCGATGGGAAACTACAAAATATTACACCAGGATGCAAGAAAAGACCACTGACTCCAATTAAAATCAAATTAAGGCAAGCTTACTATTTCAAAGTGGATCCAAAGATCTTTAATTCACGTGATTTAAATGGTTTGATTTAAATTGGATAAACAGATAAATATAAATGTCTTTAAATTTAAACTTACAAATTGTTCTAGGTGTTTAAAAATCTAATAAAATATTAATGTCTACAAAAGGTCTAATATACCTTTGTTCTAGGACTTTTTCTTCAACAACAACAAAAAAAATGGTTTAAACAGTCTCCTACTCTAAGCCATTTTCTACCATCAATGGACCCTTCAGGGGGAAACCATGGACACAATTCTCCTATGTATGAAAAGAATAATTTTAAGTCCTTTTTCTTAACATGTGCCCCCTATGTCTTGAGGGCCTCCTTGAGGCCTGACAAAAACAAATCATGTGACGAAACTGCTTGTCCCATGGTGGGTCACTCACCATGTGTCATCCCCACTCTCCTCCTGGATCTGTCTTTCGGTGGTGTCTGCTGAGGCAATCGCAAGCTCCGCTTTTTTAAGTCTTCCCTGAGGACAGGTTTCCCCCTCAGTCAAAGGCTCGAGCCCCTATTGATCCTCAGGCAGAGGATCAAAAGGCATCTGTCATGATGGCCTTCATTGGGCAAGCTGCCCTGGATATTAAAAGAAAGTTACAACTCTTAGAGGGATCACAAGATATGACTTTGGGAGATTTAGTCAGAGAAGCCGAGAAAGT
This sequence comes from Callospermophilus lateralis, assembly GCF_048772815.1. Lineage (NCBI taxonomy): Eukaryota > Metazoa > Chordata > Mammalia > Rodentia > Sciuridae > Callospermophilus > Callospermophilus lateralis. The sequence continues at coordinate 121,409 of NW_027513213.1, read as the reverse complement.
ATACTATATGAGAGAAACAAAGAGAAAGAAAGTGAGCAAAGGGAAGATGAGAGATGCAAAAGACAGACTAAGGCATTGACTAAGGTCCTGGTCACAACAATAAATAGGCCAGAAATTAACAAACAGGAAGACAGGAATGGAAACCTGGGCGCACGCCAGAGGCCACAATGGAGTTTAACTCAGCATTAAAAAATGGCAAAATCATAGAATTTGCAGGGAAATGAATGGCATTAGAGCAGATTATGCTAAGTGAAGGAAGCCAATCCCTAAAAATCAAATGCCAAATGTCTTCTTTGATATAAGGAGAGTAACTAAGAACAGAGTAGGGATAAAGAGCATGAGAAGAAGATTAACATTAAACTGGGATGAGAGGTAGGAGGGAAAGGGAGAGAGAAGGGAAATTACATGGAAATGGAAGAAAACCCTCAGGGTTATACAAAATTACGGACAAGAGGAAGTGAGGGGAAAGGGAAAAATACAAGGGGGAAAATAAATTACAGTATAGGGGGTAGAGAGAGAAGATGGGAGGGGAGGGGAGGGGAGGGGGGATAGTAGAGGATAGGAAAGGCAGCAAAATACAACAGACACTAGTATGGCAATATGTAAATCAATGGATGCGTAACTGATATGATTTTGCAAACTATATACTGGATAAAAATGGGAGTTCATAACTCACTTGAATCAAAGTGTGAAATATGATATATCAAGAACTATATAATGTTTTGAACAACAAACAACAAAAGTTAAAAAAACACATGGAGAACTATTTCAACAAAAAATTGACTAGATTTATAACTCCAATTCTACATAATGCAAAAGGCAAGTCCAATTATACACCATGCCTCCTCTGAAATGCTTGTATGTCTATTCATTTTGGGTTATTTTTCTCCATTATATTAGGATTAGGAGTCAGAATATAGAGTCTAGTAGGGTATGGGTTAGTGGGAGTGATTCAGTATTTCGAATGAAAATTAGGAAAATCAATCCAATGTTTATGCAAATATGTGCTAAAATAATCATCCCACTCTCATCAAGAACAATGCCTTGACATTACCTTCGCCCCAAGTTAGACACAATTAGAGGAGAAGAGTTAGAAAATCTATAAATACTTATCTGGAATGGAATATGCTCAGGAGTTCACAACTTTGGGGGTGGTAGAAGAGTTTCCAAAAGTAAGGGACAGGGTAAACACTTCACAAACATGGTGCTCTGCTGACCGGAAGACTTATGAGAAACTGCCTCTGAGTTTGGGCACTGGATATATATGTTGTAGTCAGGAGCTTTAGCTTCCTTTGCAGTGAGACCATCAAAGCTGGGTCTGCATCTATGTAACCTGGAGCACATGTTTTCTTATTCTTTAATGAACATGAGGCAGTAGTGCAGAATTCTCTCTTTGTATGTAAACTGTGGCCAATGGGGGCTAAGTGTCTTCCTGTGTGGACTCTGAAGCCATGTGGTCATCCTCCATTTTTCATGGTCTTTCTAGCTGCTGCAATGGGAGTTTGGTGTTTGCTTCACGAAATACAAGTAGTTCAACTGGGACACAGTGCTGGAGGGAGTTCTGTCATGTGTGGTGGGTCAGGGTCTGCCAGGAGAATGCACCAACCAGTCTTATATCCAACATAGACTTCCCCCTTGTCCCTAGCAACTTGATTCTGAACATTGCCCTGAAACCTCTCCATATAACAAGATGCCTTTACATGCAAGGGTCTGCTGGCTGCACCATGTCAGTCAAAAGCCATTTGGAAGCCAATGGCCAATCCACATGACACCAACACAGATGTTTAATCACACACCTGCTCACCACTGTTCTAGGCCCACTACTCAGCAAATTCCAACTTACTGGCATCTCTGTTCTACACCATTTTCATGAAACCCAGTGATTCAAGGCACTGTCTGGTACACTCATGATCAGCAACAGGACATCCAAAGGTTCTCCAGTGCCACCTGGTCATGGGAATTTCAAAAATTTCATGGTATTTATCTAGCCATTTTTCAAGTATCAAGTTGGATGCACTGGTTTTTCAATTCATTCAGGAACCATTAAATGGTGAGGATGAAAGCTCTGGAGAACTCTAAAAGGCAACGCTTCCCAACGAGTGGCCAAAATGTCACATGAAGCCTGACCCATTGATGTCTACTCAATGTGAGTTCAATATGTGTTTTGACTCTTTACTATGGTTGCCAAGTCATTCAGAATAAAATCGTCTTATATCCTGGTGGAGATTCCCAGTGCACTGTGGAAAGACACCCTGAGACTAGATCTCAGTTTCCAAGGGCGACTCTCATGTGTGGCCTCCTAAAATCCCACCAAAATTAATGGCAATACTTCCCTGAAGTCAGTTCCAGAACTCAGTCTATAAGGGGAATCACACCAGAGTTCAGGTCCAGGTGTACCCAGTCATCTCTTCCAACCAGCACACAAATGACCACAATTAAAACCAAAACACTGCCACATGGCCCTCATCATCTTCCATATAGACACTCATCGTAACCTCTGAATGGAATTTTCCATGAGGGGCGAAGCCCAAGACAGTTTCCAAAATAAACTCCCTTGCCCCTCATTTGCCTAAAGTCAGGGTGACCTAGACACCCTTCCTGTGAACCAGGAGTGATCAAATAGGCCTGCCGTTAATACTGTTCTGATTCTCCAATTTAATCCTACTGATTGTCGGGTATAAATCCTTTATGTGAGTTGGAGGCAATAGAACACCCAAGCACACATGGGATCTTTCTTAAGATCTATCACCTTCTGAGAATCAAAGCCCCAACCTCACACAGGGCCAAGAGGCTGATTCAGACACATCTCTTTCCAAAGCAATTAAGCAAAGATCCACAGGTGATGCCCATTCATTTCCATTTGAAAAATGTTTTCTTCAGGCTTCAGAAAGGGGTGGCCTGAGGCAAATACCTTCCTGACATTCAGGGCAACATAACCATAGGTAAGCAAATGGGCCAAAGCAAGGTTTTTAAACTGAGACTTTACTGGTTACACTGATATCTGAGTTTTCTGAGATGTTCCCATTCCCTTCAGCTATCCATTACATGGCCATGTAACAGATTTTGGAGGTGGTACATATCTTGGCCACAAAACCATGAGCCTATTCTGGAGAGAGGCCAGAAATCAAGATGTGTAGAGGACCTTAGGAAGATAGTAGGTGTTGCCCATCCATAAGGCAAGCCACAGTCCATTTATAAAGTGGGCAGGAGGAATGCTGGGAAGCTTCCAACTAGACAGGAAACCTCCATTGATGCATTCTCTTTTCTAAAGACTACAACCACGAACACAGTGGATACACAGACATAGAAACACTCGCCTTGCCAAACGACTTCCTAGAAACAGTCAACTCCAAACCATACAAACCACCATTCCTACCTATTTTCAGAACATGAGACAAAACCACAAACTCACATCCACATCCACAAAAGCACCTCCTTCCCCCAAGTAGGTCTGTGACTATCTGGAGTGTCCTCTGACTGGTGGGCCATACTATGTTGCCCCAAAATGGCCTGGCCTGTCTCAGATCTGTTCTTCTTGGCCCACTCTACGAAGTTGTCAGCAGGCAGCATTGAGCCAATACCTGCTATCTAGGGAAAGGCCCCTTTTCTGAGCTCTACTGGCATTTGGCCATCCTCATATCATTAGGTACCAAGAAAGACTGACTCTGTCCTTGGTAAATCCAAACAAGTTCGACCACTGGGACTGGGACTGGGACTGGCTCTGGGTGCCTGGCTTCTTGGATCCCAATTTCAGAGAGTTACATCACCAATGAAGTTAGGTAGGTCACCTCCTTCAGGAACTGAATGAGATCACTGCCTTGGCAACCACTTTGTCCTAACAGTTGCTTTCATGGGTCTCATGAGATGGAGGCTGCCCCTACTTCCTGTGACACTTTGACAAGTTTGAATGGTATATCAACAATGGCCTCCCGGGAACACCTCTCCACGCAGGTCTGGTTTGGTCCATCTTCTCTACATTAAGAAAAGAGAGGCTGATTCATACACATCCCTTCGTTATCACAAGGTGTTTGCCATGGAAGATGGCTTTTGCTCTCTCAGGTCCTTCATAGCTGCCTACATCTTCTCCAGGGATCATTTCTGCATAGAAATTTGAGGTTCTCAGCAGGTGTAAGATCCCCTACATTCCTGTATTGTAAGATGAACTCTGTCCCTGCTCTTTTGTAATGTTAGACTGAGGCAAGAGTGTATGGTTAGGGATAATAACAGGATCGATTTGGTTTAGGAATCATTCTGTGGGATGAATAATGGTATTGGGAACCTGCAATATTTATAGGAATACAGAGGTGAAATATAAGTATGTAAACAGAAATCTAGGTGAGATTTGAAGCTCAGAAGTGCATTGGGCAATTGATTGCGATACATAGCTTTAAATTACGTTCTGCACACATGTCTCAGATAAGTCGATATACAATGCCATAGGACTTGTACCTTGGATGATTGAATGTAGAGGAGAACATCCACTCTAACAGAGATAATCAATAGGATCAGGAAGATAGTCAGTAGATTTTGGAACAAGGGTGAATTTAGTATTTGTACCAAAAGTTCTTTAGCAATTGGGTTTTGGTTAGAGAGTGAATATCAATGTCAGCACATGTGAAGGGTCAGTCACAATGATGAACTGGGGAAAATATGTAGGAAAGCCGATATCAATAGAGACATTAGGAAAACAGGCAAAGTACAGGGTGAGTGATAGTATTAGACATTTTCAACAGTTTTGAGGTTGAATATATTAGGAAGAAACAAATATGTAGTCACCGATAGGATTGACATTTGAGAGCGTTATGCAAGCTGGACATGGATGTTTTTAGTAATCCATGTTCAGTGTCCATTTAGGCTTTGGTACAATCACACGTGTGAATTTTGCATTTTGCGTCCAGAATATTACTGTGATAACATGCATATTTAGATCAGGTGACATGAGTATTTCTTCCTCTATTACTGGGAGCAATATTTTGAAAACGTATAAATTAGTATTGGGGGTACAAAGAGGTGTACCCTGTGTCTATGAATATAGATAATGCATGAATAGACCATACTGTGAATAAATAATATAACTGGTTCCACTTTAAATCATGAATTGAATTGATATCAGAAAATATATAAGAAATCTTATATTGATATACAATCATTCATTCCAAACAGTTATACATCTAATTGTGAAATGATAGTTATGGTTTATCATGAAGGGTGTGTGAGTTTTGCTTAAACAATTATAAAGAAAATCGGAAATAATATGTTTGGAAAGAAGTCTCACGAATAGACCAGTTAAGAAACCTGGAGTAATGCATGTGTTCTGAAGCAGGAAGTGATTGAAAGTGAAACAAATGCCTATAAATTTGCCAACTTGTGCAAGAAATATATACCCTCTGATGTGCATAAACTGAAGAAATAGTAATGTACCAGTGTTGAATAAAAATGAACATCAAAATACAAATCATGTCCCATAAGAGTCTACTTGCATTGCTGTTAAACTGGGGCAGTTACTGTAGAAATATTAGGATAATGCCGCAGTCTTGCTGGGCACAATCAGGAGCCACTTGTCAAAAGAAACTAACTTTATTTTTAAAACCACACACGCCAAACAAAACAGCCTCTCAGGAAAAACCCTCAGAGCCCCAACTGCCACCACTGGCTTCCCAAAAGCCTCTTCCTCCCACACAAGCCTCTCTCCACCTCCCACAATCCTCCTGCTCTTGAGGCCGATTGGCTAGGTCATGTGGGCAAAGCCAAATAAGTCCCCTAATGAGCAACTCCGTGGTCTGAAAGGGCAGGGAAACAGCCCAATGAGCATCACCGCAGAGGAGCCAATCAGCTAGATGTTGCTGTGAGCCAATCATCAGCCAGCAGCTGGAAGTTTGCTGGCTTCTGGAATTTTGCTGGGGCCCCTTCGGATGTGGCTCTCAACATCTCCCCCTCTCTGTTTAAACAACACACATGTGGCTTAGGGACAGTGCCTGCCTTAGGTTGTCCAATAGTACATATGGTCCTTACACTTTAAGTTGGTACCATTGCAATTGGATCTTACCCATCACTGACTACCGGTCCAGTTTACAGCAACACCTGTGGAGAGGTCTTTGTACCACCGGGGGGTGGTGAGGTTCTTTGCCTCACCTCTAATGGCCCCCAAACATTAGCTGGACGATAATGACACACAGAAGAGAGGAAGATACACCAAGCCAATTGACAGCTCCTTTTGGAAAAATTGTACCACCGATGACATCATCAGCAAATATACCCGAACACTACCACAAGTCGCTGCACAAACAGGTAGTTTACAATGCATACAGGAGAGTTCTCAATGTGTCTAGGCAAGTTCTGCAAGCATTTCAGTGATGGCTATTGCAGAAGCTGTAGATTGGTTTTATCTTTGATTTCACCAGCACTGGAATGAAGATAGGAATTTTGACAATAATGGCTAAAGAAAAATTATGTAACATTCCAGAAGGCACTGAAAGAAAACAATTTTCTTAACTATTTACATTGTCTTGAAGATAATTATTAAATATAATGAAAAGGAAAGGTGAAAGAAAGGAAACAGATCTGTTAACCTCCTTTTTTTCAAATTTTAAAACAAACCTCAACAGCTCTTTACCCAATTTAAATTAAACCATTTAAATAATGTGAATAAAAAAATATTTGGATCCATTTTTTTTATGAGCGCTCATCATATATCATATATGGACATACGAACATTCAAACATATAACACAAAACACAAGTGTGCACACATAATATAATACATACAACACATAACCTAATAGTAAAGGCCTTATAACTTTTTACACGTGAAATCTCCATTGCAATGTTCAAAAACTCTTTTGTCAAAAAATAGAACTGATCAGCAAAACATTAAACTAGGTCTGTATGAGCTCAAAAAACAAAATAGAATGTGGGAAAGGGCAATAATAAAATAGATAATGAAAAAAGCATCCTGGTTCTATCTCAGATGTAAGGTTAGTCAAACTGGAATTTTGGATATCAGCTGATAAGGCCTTGAGTCAAATCATCTTCTTTTTGGATGTGCCCTGATATGTCTTATAAAGAATAGATCTTTTCTGTCCCAGATTAGACTTTTTATATTGGAAAATAAAGAGAAAACAGTAGAGAAAGGAGAAATCTTACCAGCAACTTTAAGGGATACTATAGCATTAACTATATACTGACTATCGGAAAATAAATTAAATACAGAATATTTAAATATCTCAAAAGCTTGTAATACTGCATTAAGCTCTACCTTTTGAGCTGATTGTTTGGGTACTAAAAATTTATAAGTTTTATCAGGTATAACTATTGCTGCTGTACCATTATTTGATACATCAGTGAATATATTTGAAGCATTCATGATAAGTGTTTTTCTTCTCAATTTTGGAAAAATTACAGGATGCGATGACCAAAAAGAAAATAAAGGGTTAGATGGTAAGTGGTTATCAAATGAAACATTAGATTGGACCATGATTATTGCCCAAGTATTTAACTCATTAGCTAACTCATCAATTTGATTCAGAGTATATGGAGTAAAAATTTTATTGGAAGAAATTCCAAACACTCCCTTTGCTGCTTTAATTCCTTTGAGTATTAATTATCCTAAAGCCTCAGGATACCTAGTAAGAATAGTGTAAGGAGAATAAGATAAATGTATCCATAATAATGGACCTTCTTGCCAAAATACTCCTGTAGGAATATTTTTTGTTGGTAGTACAATAAATAATAAAGGCAAACTTATATCAATTCTATCCAAATGCATATTTTCCATATATGTTTCATTGATTTTTATTGCCTTTCTTGCTTCAGGTGTTAACATGCAGGGTGAATTTTTATCTGATAGACCTTTTAGGATATCAAATAAAGGTCCCAACTCTCCTGTTGGTATACCTAGATAAGGCCTTATCCAATTAATGTCTCCTAATAACTTTTGAAAGTCGTTATGTGATTTGAGTTGATCTACTCGTATTTGAATTTTTGGTGGACTGACCATGGTTGAGGATAACAGAACTCCTAAATAATTAATTGGAAAATTTAATTGTACTTTATCTATTGCTATCTCTACATTATAATTTTTAATAAGTTTGTAAGTGTGGCGTAACTTTCTAGCAATATGTTTTTAGCTTTGTGTGCTAATAATACATCATCCATATAGTGAAATATTTGTGTTCAGAATTTTGATTTCTAAGTGGCTGGATTACTTTGTTAACATAAATATGACACATAGTTGGGCTGTTAGCCATCCCTTTAGGGAGTACTTTTCATTCATATCTCTGATCAGGACCTTCATGATTCAGTGCAGGGATAGTAAAAGCAAAACCTGGACTATCCTTAGGATGAATTATAATTGAAAAAAAAACAATATTTAATATCTATAACTAAAACATACCAGGTTATTGGCAAAGCAGACAATTGAGGAATCCCTGATTGAGCAGGTCCCATAATAACCATCTCATTATTAATGGCTCTAAAATCTTGCAATAGTCTCCATTTACCAGATTTCTTTTTGATGACATAAATGGGAGTATTTTGGGGATATACAGTCGGTTGTATATGTCCTTCTGCTAATTGTTGTTTTACCAGGTCATGGACTGCTTGTATCTTTTCTTCAGTCAGGGGCCACTGAGGAACCCATACTGTCTTTCTGATTTTCAGGTAATTTTTATTGTCTCAGTGGCCCTTTCTGAAAATCCAACCCATGTCTCTCTGTTCCTTGATGTATTTGTATTGGTGCTGCTATGACTTATTCTTGTTTTTCTAATCTTTTTTCTTTCCTAAAACCTTGTCTAGTCATAATAGTGGCTGCATTTTGGTTGATGTTATTTGTTAATGTCAAACCTAATTGATCTAGGACATCTCGTCCCCATAAATTTATGGGAGGATGATCCAATTCATATGGCTGTATAGTTCCTTCACATCCTTTAGGATCATTCCTATCTAATACCATTTTACTTCTATGGGGATTAGTCGCCACTTATAGGCCTCGAAGCGTTTGAGTGGCTTGTTGTAATGGCCAATGTTTTTGCCATTCTTGACGAGAGATGATGCTAATGTCTGCACCTGTATCCAGTAGCCCATTCAATTCATGCCCTTGAATATTTAGTTTTAGCATGGGGCGAGAATCTAAATTTAAAGAAAGCATAGCCAAATCTACACCTGTGGAGCCTAATCCCTTGGAACATCTTTCTACAGTACGACTGGAAAATTTATCATATAGGCTGGGTATTATTAGTAACTGTGCTATTCTATCTCCTTGTGAAATTACTGATATGTCCTTTGGAGAACTGGCTATAATTTTTATTTCACCTTCATAATCGGGATCAATCACCCCAGGACTTATCATAAGTTCTTTTAGAGTAGAAGAGCTGCATCCCAATAATAAGCCCATGGTTCCTTTGGGAAGAGGTCCTTTTACCCCTGTGGGAATGATTTGAACTCCCATCTCTGGAGTTAGTACTGATCTGGCAGAGGCACAGATGTCCAACACTGTGCTCCCTCTGGTTTGTCTGATGAGGGATCTGATGGACAATGTGTCCTGGGCACTACCCTGTTGGGGTTGCTGGGTTCCTCCAGTGCTCTGTATATTTGTGGTTTGGGGCCCCGGAGCATTGGAACCCCCTGTCCATTTATTTGGCAATTGAGCCCAATGCCTTTCTCCATGATATCGTGGATAAACACCTGGTCCTTGTTCATTTTTTGATAATTGAGTACCCTCTATGGTGGTTTGAGAACAGCACTCATTAGCCCAATGTCTCCCTCTATGGCATTGTGGCCAAATACCTGGTATTCTACTCCTTTGATACCTAATATTGTTAAACCCTCCTTCTATGGGCCAATTCCTTTTAAAATGTCCTGTTTCTTCACATTGGTAGCATGTTCTTGGTCTGGCATCTAAAGCCTGTTTTACTGTAGCTGCCACAATTTGCCCTTGTTCATTAATGTATCTGGCAACTAAAGCCTGTTTTACTGCAGCTGCCATGACTTGCTCTTGTTCATTAATGTCTCTACATAATTAAATCAATGTGTTTAAATCTTCATTTTTCCATGGTCTAATGATATCTCTGCAACAACGATTCGCTTGCTCATAAGCCAGTTGTTTTAGTAATGGCATTGCTTGTTCTGTATTCCCAAAAACTCTGGTAGCTCTTTGAATAAGCCTATCTACAAATTCAGCATAAGGTTCATTAGCTCCTTGTATTACCTTAGATAATTGACCTTGTAAACCTCCATGTTCTTGTAAAGTCTTCCATGCCTTAATTGCATCTACACCAATTTCTGCACATACACCATGATCATATGCAATTTGCTGTGGCTGATCTTCATAAGGTCCCTTTCCTAACAACATATCTAGATTTCTCTGAGGATAACCAGCTCCTGCATTTCGCCTAGCTGTCTCCTTTCAACATTCCTCATTGGCAACCTTCCATAACATGCATTGTCCTCCATTTAGCACAACATTACACATATTAGCCCAATCCACTGGCTTCATGTTCAAGTTGTTAATGGATTCGACCATGATTACATTGAAGGGTGCTTGAGGACGATAGGTTGTTACAGCCTCTTTTAGCTGCTTCACTGTTTTGAAATTTAAAGCATGGTAAACACGCTGCCCTCCTCCCTCAAATACAGGGCATGTTAATATTTGAGATCTTGTCTCAGGATCCTAACTATCAACTGCGGGAGTTGGGGGCCTCCCAGCATAAGAAAGTGGCCTTGTTAGTTGGACACTTATGTCATCTGGTGATAGAAAGGTGTTAGTAGCAGTCTCCTGTTGTAAATTTCCCCTGATGTTTTTTACTGTTTTACACTTTCTTTCTCTGTCTAACTAGCTTTAGAGGCCTTCTCTTTTACTTGAATTTTTTCCTCTGTCTGACTAGTTCGAGAGACGTTCTCTTTTACTTGAATAGTTTCCTCTATCTGACAAGCTCGAGAGACCTTCTCTTTTACTTGAATTTTTTCTTCTGTCTGACTAACTTGAGACACCTTCTGTTTTACTTGAATCAATATGTCTTCTTCTTCCTCTACCATTGACTGAACTGAAGGCTTTGAACTAAGCAAACAAGATATGAATGTCCACAATGGCAATGTGCCAACTGGCAGAATCCCTGGGCTTTTCTTTTCTATTCTTTTTAAATCTGCACCATGATGGTTCCATTGTGATATATTTAACAACTCCTCCTTAAAAAGCCATGGTCTACATTTTTGTATTGTATCAACAATTGCCATGACTGTTCTTGATTTTACTGGGATGCCTCCTTCCTCTAACAATTTACTTAACACTTTTTTGGTTTGTTTTTTACTAATTTTTGATCCCATATTTCTACTATAATACAAACCAACAAGATAACACCAAACAAAAAAAGAGATAGAACGAAATAAAAATGGAACAACAAAAAATTATTATAGCCTTTCTCCCTATCTGTTCCTCAGACACAAATAGTTTTTCCTCAGATGTGAGCAGTTTTTCTTCCATCTCACTCATCTCCAGGGACAGGCAACTTAAAACAAAATAGGAATCATAAAATGGCTACCCATCCTCTCGCCCTGCCCTCAAGAGCGAGCAGTTTACCTTATCAGTTACCCTCAGTCGCTCCCCATATGAGCCACCAAATGCCGCTGTCTGGCTGGGCACAATCAGAATCCACTTGTCAAAAGAAACTAACTTTATTTTTAGAACCACACACGCCAAGCAAAACAGCCTCTCAGGAAAAATCCTCAGAACCCCAACTCCCAACACCAGCTTCCCAAAAGCCTCTCCCTCCCACAAAAGCCTCTATCCACTTCTCACAATCCTCCTGCTCTTGAGGCAGATTGGCTGGGTCACGTGGGCAGAGCCAAAAAAGTCCCCCAATGAGCAGCTCCATGGTCTGAATGGGCAGGGAAACAGCCCAATAAGCATCACCGCAGAGGAGCCAATCAGCTAGATGTTGCTGGGGCTGCTGTGAGCCAATCATAAGCTGGAAGTCTGAAAGGCGGGGAAACATCTCAATGAGCATCTCCAATGAGCATCACCACAGAGGAGACAATGAGCTAGAAGTTGCTAAGGCCGCTGTGAGCCAATCATCAGCCTGCAGTTGAAAGTTTGCTGGCACCTGGAAGTTTGCTGTGGCCCCTTCGGCTGTGACTATCAACAGGATACGTATGCACCATTCACTGAAGTTAGTTTTCAGTAATAGAAAACAAATATGAATTTCAGGTGGATGAATATTTCTGAAAATAATCTTGTGAAAAGTTGATTATAAATCCACATACTTGAACATGAATGAATTTAGGGAGTGTAAATAAGACACATATATTTCATATTTTGAAAAATCTGGAGAGTGTGTATGTGTGTATACACACACACACACACACACAAATTTTAAAATGTAGCAACATATATGCCAATCCAAATTCACCATGAAATATACATCATTCACAGATCTAAAAATATTCAATTTACTTAACAGGGATTTATGTATAATGTTGTTCTCCTAGGAAGCTCACCCATAGGTTCAATTTTCAGTTCCAACAGCATCTAGGAGGAGTGATCTCTTCTCAAAATTTGTATCTGCCAAATCAGCTACCGCACAAAAATATACACGTGATAAAAGGTAGGATTCTTTATGTGCATATAAAATAGATGTGCTGAATAGTCTACAGTGAAAGGGAGACAGGAATTCACATATTTGTTAACTTTAAAAACACATGGAGGACTATTTCAATTAAAAATTGACTAGAATTATAACACCTACTTGCAAAAGGCAAGTCCAAATATATACCATGCCTTCTCTGAACAGCTTCTATTTCTTTTCTGTTAGGATTCTTTTTCTCCATCATATTAGGATTAGTAGTCAGATTCTAGTACAGTATGGGTTAGTGTCAGGGATTCAGTATTTCAAATGGAAAATAGGAAAATGAATCCAATGTGTATGCAAACATATGCTAAACAAAAATCTTTCCACTCTCATCCAGAAAAATGCCTTGACATTACCTTCGCCCCAAGTAAGACACAATTAGAGGAGAAGAATTAGAAAATCTGTTAATACATATCTGGAATGGAAAATGCTCAGGAGTTCACAACCATGAAGGTGGTAGAGGAGTTTCCAAAAGTAAGGGAAAGGGTAAACACTCCAGAAACATGGAGCTCTGCTTGCCTAAAGACTTCTTGAGAAACTGCCTCTGAGGTTGGGCACTTGAAATATACGTTGTTGTCAGAAGCTTTAGCTTTCTTTGTAGTGAGACCATCAAAGCTGGGTCTTCATCTATGTGACCTGGAGGATGTTGTTTCTTATTTTCCTAATGAACATGTGGCAGCAGTTCTGAATTCTCTCTTTGTAGGTAAACTGTGGCAACTTGGGGCTAAGTGTCTCCCTGTTTGGACTGTGAACCCAGTTGGTAATCCTCCAGTTTTCGTGGTGTTTCTTGCTGCTGCACTTGGAGTTTGGTATTTGCTTCTTGAAATACAAGGATTTCAACTGGGGCACAGTGCTGGAGGGATTTCTGTCACATGTGGTGTGTCAGGGTCTGCATATAAATGCACCAACCAGGCTTCTATCGCACATGCTTGCCCCCTTGACCATAGCAACTTGATTCTGAACATTGCCCTGAAAAATCTCCATATAACAAGATGCCTTTACATATAAGGGTCTGCTGGCTGCAGCATGTCAGTCACAAGCCATTTGGAAGCCAATGGCAGATCCACATGGCCCCAACACAGATGTTTTATCACACACCTGCACATCACTGCTCTAGGCCCCAACTCAGCAGTCTCCAAATTACTGGCATCTCTGTTCTACACCATTCTCATGAAACCAAGTCAATCAAGGCACTGTCTTGTACACTCATGATCAACAGCATAAGATCCAAAGTTACTCCAGTGCCATCTGGTCATGGGAATTTAAAAAATGTCATGGTACTTATCTAGCCATTTTTAAAGGATGAAGTTGGAGGCACTGTGGGTTTAAATTTATTCAGGAACCATTAAATGTTGAGGAAGTTTATTTCAATGAAAGTTCTGGAGAACTCTCAGAGGAAAGTCTTCCCAAAGAGTGACCAAAAAGTCACATGAAGCCAGGCCCATTGAGGTCTACAATATGAGGTCCATGTGAGTTTTGACTCTCAACTATTGCTGCCAAGTCTTTCAGAATGAAATCATGTGATATCCTGGCTGAGATTCCCAGTGTTCTGTGGAAAGCTACCCTGGTCCAAGATCTCAGTTTCCAAGAGCGACTCTCATGCATGGCCTCCTAAAACCCCAACACAATTCATGGCAATACTTCTCTGACGTCAGTTCTAGACCTCAGTCTCTAAGGGTATCACACCAGAGTTCAAGCCCAGGTGGACCCAGTCATCACTTCCAACCACCACACAAATAAACACAATTAAAACCAAAACACTCCCACAAGGCCCTCATCCTCTTCCATATAGACACTAATCATAACCTCTTGCTGGAGTTTTCCATGAGGGGCGCAGCCCAAGACAGTGTTCAAAAGAGCTCCCTTGCCACTTATTTTCCTAAAGTCAGCGTGGTTTTTTACCATTTTTGTTTTGGATACACACATGGAATCTTTCTTTAGATCCATGAGGTGCTGAGAATCTAAGCCACAGCATCACACAGGTCCAAGAGGCTGAATCAGACACATCCTTATCCTAAGCAATTAAACAAAGAGTGACAGGTGATGCGCATGCATTTCCATTTGAAAACAGTTTTCATCAGTCTTCCCAAATGGGTGGACTGAGGCAAAGACCTCCTGACATTCAGGTCAACAGATCAATAGGTAAGCAAAAGGCCAAAAGAAGGGTTTTTCCACTGAGACATTACTGGTCACACTGATATCTGTGTTTTCTGAGATGCTCCCATTTCCTTCAGCTATCCAGTACATGGCCATGTCACAGAGCTTGGAGGGGTACATATCTTGGACACAAATCCATAAGACTATTTTGGAGAGTGGCCAGAATTTAGGAAGAAAACCTGAACTTAGGAATTTAGTAGGTGTTGCACATCTATAAGACAAGCCACAGTCCATTAATAAATCGGGCAGGATGAATGCTGGGAAGCTTCCTAATAGACAGGACACATCCTTGATGCATTCTCTTTTCTAATGTCTTCAACCATGGACACAGTGGAATACATAGATAAAGAAACACTCACCTTGTCAAACGACCTACTATAAAGAGTCCACACCAAACCAAAAAAAACCCGCCTTTTCCACCTATTCTCAGAAAATGAGACAGAACCAAAAACTCACACCCACACCCACAAAGGCACCTCCTTTCCCCAAGTAGGTCTGTGACTATACAGTGTGTCCTCTGAATGGTGGGCCATACTATGTTACCCCAAAATGGCCTGTCTTGTCTCAGATCTGTTTTCTTTGGCCAACTCTGTGAAGTTGTGAGGATCCATTGGTGAGCCACTTTCTGCTTTCTCAGGAAGGGCCCCTCTTTAGAGCTTTTCTGGCATTTGGCCATCCTCACATCAGTAGGTACCAAGAAAGACTGACTCTGTCCTTGGTAAATCCAAACAAGTGAGACCACTGGGACTGGTACTGGGACTGGCTCTGTGTGCCTGGTTTCCTGGATCCCAAGTTCAGAGATTCCATCACCAAGAAAGTGAGGTAGGTCACTTCCTTCAGGAACTGAATGAGGTCACAGCCTTGGCAACCACTTTGTCCTAACAGATGCTTCCAAGGGTCCCATGAGATGGAGGCTGCACCTACTTCCTCTGACATTTTCATAAGTTAGAATGGTATATCAACCATAGGTACTGGGGAACAGCTCTCCACAGAGGCTTGGTTTGGTCCATCTTCTCTACATTAAGAAGAGAGATTCTGATTAAGACACAACCCTTTATCCTGACCATGTTTTTTTGCCATGGAAGATGACTTTTGCCCTCTCAGGTCGTTCATAGCATCCTACACATTCTCCAGGGATTATTTCTACATGGACCTTTGAGGTTCTCAGCAGGTGGAAGATCCATACATTCCTGTATTGTAATACCAACTCTGTCTCTGCTCTTCTGTAAAGTTAGATTGAGGAACAGTGTATGGTTAGGATTAATAACATGTTCAATATGGGTTAGGAATCATTCTGCTTGATGAACAATGTTATTGGAAACCTGCGATATTTACATGAAAATATAGGTGAAATATAAGTATTGAAATATAAATCTAGGTAAGATTTGAATCCTAGAAGGGAATTTGGCCTTTGAGTGGGATACTTAGCTTTGAATTATGTTCTGCACATATGTCTCAGATAAATTGATATGCAATGGCATAGATCCTTGTACCTTCGATGATTGAATGTAGAAGAGAGCATCCAGTTAAAAAAGGGATTTTTGCTAGGATTAGGAATATAGTCGGTAGGATTACGAAGAAGATTGAGTATAGAATATGGACCAAAAGTTCTTTAGCAATAGGGTTTCTGGTAGAGATTGAATATAAATGTCAGCACATGTGAAGAGTCAGTCACAATGATGAACTGGGGAAAAAAGTAGGAAAGCAGATGTGAATACAGAGTAGGAAATCAGGCAAATTATAAAATGAGTGAGAGGTTTAGACAGTTTCAACAGGGTGAGATTGAAAATGTAGTCTTAGGAAGAAACACATATGTAATCACCAATAGGATTGACATTTGAGAGCATTAGACAACCTGGACATGGATGTTTTTAGTAATCCATGTTCACTTTCCATTTAGGCTTTGGGACAGTCATAAGTGTGACCTTTGCATTTTGTGTCCAGAATATTACTGTGATAAAATGTATATGTAGATCAGTTGACATGCATATTTTTTCCACCATTTCTGGGAGCAATATTTTGAAGATATAGAAATTATTGTTGGGAGTACACAGAGGTGTACCATGTGTCTATCAATATATAGACAATGCATGAATAGACCATACTGTGAATAAATGATATAACTGGTTTCACTTTGAATAATGGATTGAATTGATATCTGAAAGTATACAAGAAATCTTATATTGATGTACAATCATTCATTTAAACCAGTTTTACATCTAATGGTAATATTAGTGTTATGTTTTATCATGACGGGTGTGTCAGTTTTGCTTCAAAAGTGATAATGGAAATCGAAAATAATGTGTTTGGAAAGAAGTGTCACAAAAAGAGAAGTCAAGAAACATGGAGGAATACATGTGTTCTGAAGCAAAAGTGATTGAAAGCAAAACAAATGTGTATATATTTGCTAAATTGTGGATGAAATATACATCCTATGATGTGCATTAACTGGAGAAATAGTAATGTACCAGTGTTGAATAAAAATGAACGTCAAAATACACATTATATCACATAGGAATCTTCTTGCATTGATGTTAAACTGGGTCAGTTACTGTATAAATATTAGAATTTTATTTTGGTGTTATAATACAATTTATTTTAGCACTAGCATGCCACAGAATGTAGAAGAAAGAGCAATGGATTTTTAGTTATAACACTAATAATCTAGCATTTAATGATTATTTTGGGGAGTCTAGAATTTACATAAGGCTATGCAACATAATTTTTTTGTATTTAACATTCATAAAATCTTGGAATTTTGGTAATATTTCTCCTTTTTTATTTTTTCAGTTGTTGATAGACCTTCATTTTATTTATTCGTATGTGGTGCTGAGAATATAACCCACTGCCTCACACATGCTAGACAAGCATGTTAACACTGAGTCACAAACCCAGCCCCTCCACTTTTATCTTTTCATCAAACACTCCTCTCCCTCTTCTTTACTCACTTTCTTCCTCATTTTCCCCCTTCTCTCTCTTCCTTTTTCATTTTCCCTCCATAAGTATTTTTCTCTCATAGCATTACAAACAGTACTATGCTATGAAATTTACATTTAAAACTGTTTTTTATAGTCATTCTTTTCTTGAGAAAATTTAAAAATTATAACCACCTGATAAATATATTACAATACATTTATTATGCATATGTATCTATATTCATGCATATGTGTTACATATATATATATATATATATATATATATATATATATATATATATATATATATATATACATATATATTTAAAAGTACTTTGATTAGCCTGTTAGAAATAATATAGACCAAGTCTTTCTTAATTCTCAAGTCTTCCAGAATTAACATCTTACAGTGAAAATCAAATAAACATATTTAAGTAAACAGGTATCATTCTTATTTATCAATACTGATAATTTAAGGTTTTTATATCACATTTAGCTGTAATATGGCATATTAACTCTTTTGAATTAGAGAATTTTTTTTTGAACAACCTATTATTTAAGGACCATATGCACTGACATTTTAAATGGCTTTCTTGTGATTTCACTTTCTATCAATTGCATATTAATTGCCAAATACTTATTTTAGTAATTTTCATATTCATAATTGATATAAAGTCAATTGATTAATTCTTTTTGTAAGGAGTTACTAATTACAGTAGGGACAGTATTAATAATTCTAAATCTTTATAAAAATGGTACAAAAATATTTTCATGCAAAATTATGTATAATTGCATGCTCTAAATGTTTGATTGTTGATACATATAATAAAGAGCTTTTGATGAGTCTCTTCCCCAGTAAAACAGAAAATGCAAAGATATAGTTGAGTATGTATGTCCAAACAAACATATGGAAAAATACACATTATCATCTAGAAACTATTAAATAAAAGATGAAAAGAACAATCCAACACATTGTACCAACTTGTCAGATGAGGTAGTATTCTGGAAGAATAGCCTAAGTCTAGACCTGGTCCATGACAAAATATTCACAAAAAAATAAAATATGAAAAATATAGGAAATGCTATGAGTTTTTCTTGAAGGTAAGTGGATTATCCTTTAATCTCAATTATGTGCATTTTTAAAAGCCAGTTTTCTGGTAAAATAAATTTGTGATAGTTACAAGTACACAAAACAAAGTTTCTGCTTAGCAAAATGAATGCATCTCAACTCTTTTTTAGCTGATTTCTTCCCACTCAACTTTAAACCTTTATTTATTTATTTTTTATTGGTTGTTCAAAACATTACAAAGCTCATCCTATATCATCTTTCATACATTTGACTCAATTGGGTTATGAACTCCCAATTTTCCCCAAATACGAGTTGCAGAATCACATCGGTTACACATTCACATTTTTACATGATGTCATATTAGTGACTGTTGTATTCTGCTACATTTCCTATCCCCTACTATCCCCTACTATACCCCTTCCCATCCCCTCCCATCTTCTTTCTCTACCTCATCTGCTGTTGTTCACTTCTCTCCCTTGCCCCACCTTTCCCCAATTTTCCCTACCCCATTGTTTGAAGATGCTATCCTACTTCCATTGCATGCTTTTAGCCCCTTTTTCAAATATAAGAAAGTTGTAATTTTGAGGATTGGTTTCTGTGTCCTCTATTCTGTACCATTGTTCCACCTGCCTATTTTGTTACCAGTACCACGCTGTTTTTGTTACTATTGCTTTTAGTACAGTTTGAACTCTGGTATCACTATACCTCCAGATTCATATTTTCTGTTTAGAGTTGCTTTTTCTATTCTGGGTCTTTTGTTTTTCCATCTTCTAAGATCTTCTTCTCTCTCTCTCTTTAGGGTTCTGTAGTTTTCAGTATATAAAACTTTCACGTCTTTTGTTAGGTTGATTCCCAAGTATCTTATTTTATTTGAGGATATTGTGAATGGAGTGGTTTTCCTCATTTCCATTTCAGAAGTTGTGTTGCTGACATACAGGAATGCCTTTCATTTATGCGTGTTAATTTTATATTCTGCCACTTTGCTGAATTCATTTATTAACTCTAGCCGTTTCATTGTAGACCCTTTGGGGTCTGTTAAATATATTTTCATGACATCTGCAAATAGCGATAATTTAAATACTTCTTTTCCTATTTTTATGCCTTTAATTTTTTTTGTCTGTCTAATTGTTCTGGCTAGTATTTCAAGAACTAAATTGAATAGAAGTGGTGATAGAGGGCATCCCTGTTTTGTTCCAGATTTTAGAGGGAATGCCTTCAGTTTTTCCACATTTAGGATGATGCTAGCCTGAGGTTTAGCATATATAGCTTTTACAATGTTGAGGTAAGTTCCTGTTATCCCTAGTTTTTCTAGTGTTTTGAACATAAAGTGATGCTGAACTTTGTCAAATGTTTTTTCTGCATCTATTGAGATGATCATATGGTTCTTGTCTTTATGTCTATTGATGTGGTGAATGGCATTTATTGATTTCCGTATATTGAACAAGCCTTGCATCCCACGGATGAATCTTACTTGATCATGGTGCACAATTTTTTTGATATGCTTTTGTATTCGATTCGCCAGGATTTTATTGACAAGTTTTGCATCGAAGTTCATTAGAGATATTGGTCTGTAGTTTTCTTTCTTTGAAGTGTCTTTGTCTGGTTTCGGGATCAGGGTGATTTATCCTCATAGAATAAATTTGGAAAAGCTCCTTCTTTTTGTTTTTCTTGAAATAGCTTGAAAAATATTGGTATTAATTCTTCTTTAAAGGTTTTGTAGAACTCCGCTGTATACCCATCCGGTCCATGGCTTCTTTTGGTTGGTAGTTTTTGATGGCTTCTTTCATTTCTTCCTTTGTTATTGGTCTGTTTAAATTGCGTGTGTCTTCCTGACTCAATCTGGGCAGATCTTATGACTTAAAAAATTCATCGATATCTTCACTATCTTCTATTTTATTGGAATATAGTGTTTCAAAATACTTTCTAATTATCTTCTGTATTTCTGTAGTGTCTGTTGTGATATTGCCTGTTTCATCCCGTATGTTAGTAATTTGAGTTCTCTCTCTTCTTCTCTTCATTAGCATGGCTGTGGGCCTGTCAATCTTATTTATTTTTTCAAAGAACCAACTTTTAGTTTTATCAAATTTTTAAATTTTTTTTTGTTTCAATTTTGTTGATTTCTGCTCTAAATTTAATTATTTCTTGTCTTCTACTACATTTGCTGTTGTTTTGCTCTTCCTTTTCTAGGTTTTTGAGGTGTAGTGTGAGTTCATTTATTTGTTGATTTTTTTCTTTTTTTGAGGAAAGAACTCCAAGAAATGAACTTCCCTCTTAAACTGCTTTCATTGTGTCCCATCGATTCTGGTATGTTGTGTCTGTATTGTCATTTGTCTCTAAGAACTTTTTTTATCTCCTCCATTATGTCTTCTGTAACCCAGTGATCATTCAGTAGCATGTTGTTCATTTTCCATGTGATGTAGGATTTTTCCTTCCTTCATTCATCATTGATTTCCAGTTTCATTCCATTATTATCAGATATAGTGCATGGTATAATCTCCATGCTTTTATATTTACTAAGAATTGCCCTATGGCATAATATATGGTCTATCTTTGAGTAGGATCCATGTGAAACTGATAAGAACATGTATCCACTTGATGATGGCTGATATATTCTATATATGTCGTTCAAGTCTAGGTTACAAATTGTGCTGTTGAGTTTGATAGTTTCTTTATTCAGTTCTTGTCTAGAGAATCTGTCTAATGCCGAGAGTGGTGTCTTAAAGTCACCCATAATTATTGTGTTGTAGTCTATTTGGCTATTGAACTTGAGGAGAGTTTGTTTTATGAACATTGCAGCTCCATTGCTTGGTGCATACAAATTCATAATTGTTATGTCTTGTTGGTGGATGGTTTCTTTTAACAGAATATAGTGTCCTTCTTTATCCCTTTTGATTAACTTAGGTTTGAAGTTGATTTTATTCCACATGAGTATGGCCACTCCTTCTTGCTTCTGAGGGCCATGTGAGTGGTATAATTTTTCCCAACCTTTTACCTTCACCCTGTGTATGTCTTTTCCTATCATATGAGTCTCCTTAAGGCAGCATATTGTTGGATTTATTTTTTTTGATCCAGGTTACTAGCCCATTCTCTTGATTGGTGAATATAATCCATTAACATTTAAGGTTACAATTGAAATATGATTTGTTCTTCCAATCATGTTTATTTATTTATTATGTTTTAGTTTGGCTAGTTTTTACTTTTTTGGTTATTTTCCTCCCCCTTTACTGAGATACCTCCTGCTGTTAGTTTTCGGCACTATTTATCAATTCCTCTTCTTGTAGTATTTTGCTCAAAATGCTTTGCAGTGCTGGTTTTCTGGCTGCGAATTCTTTTAGCTTTTGTTTATTGTGAAAGACTTTAATTTCGTTTTCAAATCTGAACCTTAATTTTGCTGGATACAGTATTCTTGGTTGGAATCCATTATTTTTCAGCATTTGAAATACATTGTTCAAGGATCTTCTCGCTTTCAAAGTCTGTGATGAAAAATCAGTCATTAACCTAATTGGTTTTCCCCTGAATGTAATCTGCCTCCTTTCTCTTATAGTGTTTAATATTCTCTCCTTGTTCTGTATGTTGGCTATCTTCATAATTATATGTCTTGGAGTTTGTCTATTATGATTTTGAATGTTTGGGGTCCTGTAGGCTTCCAGGATTTGACAATCCGATCCATCTTTCATCTCTGGGATGTTTTCTAGAATTATTTTATTTAATATGTTCTCCATTCCTTTGGTTTGAATCTCTATGCCTTCTTCTATCCCAATGACTCTCATTTTTTATGACATCCAATATCTCTTGAATAGATTGCTAGTGGGATTTAAGCCTCTTTTCTGTGTTGATTATATTCTTTTCAAGTTGATAAACTTTGTCTTCATTATCTGATATTCTGACTTCTGCTTGATCTAGTCTATTTGTAATATTCTCGTTTGAGTTTTTAATTTGGTTAATACTTTCCTGCATTTCTAGTATTACTGTTTGATTTCTTTTAAGATCTCTATCTCCTGGTAAAGCTCGTTGTTTGCCATTTGAGTTTGTTTGTTTAATTCATTTTCAAAATATACTTTTATTGCTTGGACTTGCTGCCTCATGTCTTCTCTAATATTCCTTTCCATCTGAGTTAGGAATGCCTTAAGTTCTTTCCCTATCCCTGTTTCTGATGCTTCTAGGTCCTCCTGTAGAATTAAGTTGTCCTGCATTGTTTGTACTCCTTTCTTTCCCTTGTTTTTTCATGATGCTCATGTTACTTTCCAGCTCTATTTGATTGCTGTGTTTCTGTTTTATTCTATAGATTTGTTTCGGTGTTGTGTATCTCTGTTGTCTCTCCTTTGTGTTGGTAGACTATGCCTGCTAAAGTGGATTCCACTTGTAGGGAATTCCGAAGGCCGAGCTCCAGTGACGTCACCCCTCTGCTTTGGCGGGCCCAGGCTCCTTGCCGAAATGTTCGAATACGGGGATGGAACTGGACTGTCTCCAGTTGGTTTCAGCTCTAGGTCACTGGCGGGTGGGCAATCACTAGCCACCCAGTGGCGCAGTCGGTCTCCTGCGCGCCGGTGTTCTCCAGACGCCCAGTCACGCGGACAGCAGGTGGACTGTCACCTGCGCTTCTGTGTTCTCCAGCTTCCCAGTCACAAGAGCCTGGCCTCTAGTCCCCTGGTTTCTCCTGCTAGTCCTGGTTTCTCCTGCTAGACTAGATTTCCCCTGAGTGATGCTTCTCTGCAGTTCAATCTGTATTCTGGGCCTGTCATTTGTTGGGTGTGGAGGGTGTCTATTGGAACCCAGACACTCTATTGTTTTGAGGATCAGTCAGACCGGATCTCCGGTTGCACATTTGGCTTGTTTTTCAGACCCAATTACCAGATCTCATTGCTAAAAATCTTTCTTATAGGTTTTGGTGCACCCCCATTTTGCTGTAAGTTCTTAACAAGATAGTTTTTTGTGGTTCTATCTCGTTATTCACCTGTGCAGTGGCGCGTTACACTGGGTGTGATGCACTCTATTCGTGGCCATCAGGCAATGATGAAATATTATGCTTTGTATGCAGCATTTACTGAAGTTAGTTTTCAGTATTAGGAAACAAATATGTATTTCAGGTGAATGAATAATCTGAATTTCTGAGAATAATCTTGTGAAAAGTTGATTATAAATCCACATACGTGAATATGAATGATTTTAGGGAGTGTATAATAAGACACATATATTTCATATTTGAAAAATCTGGAGAGTGATATATATATATATATATATATATATATATATATATATATATATACACACAGAAACACACTCACAGACATTAAAAAGTAGCAATATATATGCCAATCGAAATTCAAAATGAAATATATATCCTTCACATATCCAAAAAAATACATTTTACTGAAAATGGATTTATGTATAATGTTGTTCAACTAGGAGGCTCACCCATAGGTTGAAATTTCAGTTCCAAAAAGGTTTAGGAGGAGTGATCTCTTCTCACAATTTGTATCTGCCAAGTCAGCCACCTCAGAAGAAAGTCTGTGTGATACCAGGTAGTATTCTATATGAGCTTATAAAAATACATGTGCTGAATAGGTGACAGAGAAAGGGGAGAGGAATTCACATATTTGTTAACGTTAAAAACACATGGAGAAATATTTCAATAAACATTGACTATATTTATAACTCCAACCCCATATAATGCAAAAGGGAAGTCCAAGTATACACCATGCCTTCTCTGAACTGTTTGTATTTCCATTCTGTTAGGGTTACTATCCTCCATCATATTAGGATTAGTAGTCAGAGTCTAGTAGGTTATGGATTAGTGTCAGAGATTCAGTATTTCGAATAGAAAATAGGAAAATAAACCCATTGTGTTTGCAAATATGTGTGATACAAAAATCTTCCCACTCTCATTCAGAACAATGCCTTGACATTACCTTCTCCCCTAATAAGACACAATTAGAGGAGAAGAGTTAGAAAATCTGTGAATACATATCTGGAATGGAATATTCTCGGTGTTCACAAGCTTGGAGGTGGTAGAGGAGTTTCCAAAAGTAAGGGACAGGGTAAACACTCCACAAACATGGAGCTCTGCAGGCCTAAAGACATATTGAGAAACTGCCTCTGAGTTTGGGCACTTAAAATGTATGTTGTGGTCCGAAGCTTTAGCTTCCTCTATAGTGAGAGCATCAAAACTGGTCTGCATCTATGTGACCTGGCGGACATGGTATCTTATTTTCCAATGAACATGAGGCAGCAGTGCTGAATTCTCACTTTGTAGGTAAACTGTGGCAACTGGAGTCTAAGGGTCAATCTGTGTGGACTGTGAAGCTAATTGATCATGCTCTACTTTTCTTAGTAGAGCACTGGGAGTTTGTTATTTGCTTCACAATACAAGAAGTTCAACTTGGTTAGAGTGCTGGAGGGAGTTCTGTCACATGTGGTGCCTCAGGGTCTGCAGGAGAATGCACCAGTCAGGCTTCTATTTCACATAGTTTGACCCCTTGACCATAGCATCCTGATTCTGAACATTGCCCTGAAACCTCTCCATATAACAAGATGCCTTTATATATAAGGGTCTGCTTGCTGCACCATGTCAGTTACAAGCCATTTGGAAGACAATGGCAGATCTACATGGCCCCAACACAGATGTTTTATCACACACCTGCCCACCACTGTTCTAGGCCCACTACTCAGCAGGCTCCAACTTACTGGCATCTCTGTTCTACACCATTTTTAAGAAACGCAGTCAATCAAGGCACTGTCTGGTATACTCATGATCAGCAACTGGACATCAAAAAGTTCTCCAGTGCCACCTGGTCATGAAAATTTCAAAAATTCCATGGTATTTCTCTAGCCATTTTTCAAGGATGAAGTTGGAGGCACTATGATTTTCAATTCACTCAGGAACCTTTAAATGTTGAGGAAGCTCATTTCAATGAAAGCTCTGGAGAACACTCACAGGCAAGGCTTCCCAAAGGGTCGCCAAAAGGTCACATGAAGCCAGGCCCATTGAGGTCTGCAATGTGAGATCATGTGTGTTTTGCCTCTCAACTATGGCTGCCAAGTCTTTCAGAATAAAATCATGTGATATTCTGGCTGAGATTCCTCGTGCCTTGTGGAAAGCCTTTCTGGGCACAAATCTCAGTTTCAAAGGGCGACTGTCATTCATGGCCTCCTAAAATCCCAACACAACTCATGGCAATAATTCTCTGAGGTCAGTTCCAGAACTCAGTCTCTAAAGGGAATCACACCAGAGTTCAAGACCAGGTGGAGCCAGTCATCTTTTTCAACCGCCACACAAACTTCCAAAATTAAAACCCAAACACTCCCACAAGGCCCTCATCTTCTTCCATATAGATACTCATTATAAACTCTGGCTGGAGGTTTCCATGAGGGATGCAGAACAAGATAGTTCCCAAAGTTAGCTCCCTTGCCCCTCATTTGCCTAAAGTCGGGGTGGCCTGAACACCTTCCTGTGAACCTGGAGTGATCAAATAGTGTGCCTTAATACTGCTCTGCTTCTCCAATTTGAGGACGACTGACTGTGGGGTTTAGATTCTTTATGTGAATTGGAAGCATGAGAAAATGCAAGCACCTTTGGGCTTGCCTCTCCTTGGCTTTAAAGAATGCATTTGACCCAAAGAATCCCTCTTCTCACTTGATGGAGGTCAGGAACCTTACAGAGGAAGGCAAGAGACTTCATCCGCAATGACTGCTCTTTTGATCATTTTGGTTTTGGATGAACACATGGGATCCATCAGGTGCTGAGAATCTAACCACAGCCTCACACAGGGCCAAGAGGCTGTTTCAGACAAATCCATTTCCAAAGCAATTAAGCAAAGAGCTACAGGTGATGTCCATTCATTTCCATTTGAAAACTTTTTTCTTCAGGCTTCACAAAGAATTGGCCTGTGGTAAATACCTTCCTGATATTCAGGGCAACAGAACAATAGGTAAGCAAAAAGCCCAAATCAGGGTTTCTCCACTGAGACTTTCCTGGTCACACTAGCTACCCACTACATGGCCATATAACAGAGCTTTTAGGTGGTAAATATCTTGGACACAAAACCATGAAGCTATTCTGCAGAGTGTCCAGAATTCAGAAAGAAAACAGAAACTTATGAAGATATCAGGTGTTGCCCTTTGATAACAAAAGCCACAGTCCATTTATAAATTGGGCAAGATGAATGCTGGGAAGCTTTCTACTAGACAGGACACATCCTTTGATGCATTCTTATTTCTAATGTCTACAACCACGGACACAGTGGGATACACAGACATAGAAGCACTCGCATTGCAAAACGACTAACTAGAAACAGTCCACGCCAATCCAAACAAACAGTCTTTCCTACCTATTCTCAGAACATGAGACAAGACCATGAACATACACCCACACCCACAAAGGCACCACCTTGGCTCCAAGTAGTTCTGTGATTACCCAGAGTGTCCTCTGAATGGTGGGCCATACTATATTCCCCCCAAATGGCCTGTCGTGTCTCAAATCTGGTCTCCTTGGCCAATTCTGTGAAGTTGTCATTAGCCATGGGTGAGCCACTACCTGCTTTCTCAGGAAAGGCCCCTCTTCAGAGCTTTTCTGGCATTTGAACATCCTCACATCTGTAGGCACTAAGAAAGACTGACTCTGTCCTTGGTAAATTGAAGCAAGTGAGACCACTGGGCCTGGGACTGCGACTGGCTCTGGGTGCCATTCTTCCTGGATCCCAAGTTCAGAGAGTTCCATCAGAAAAGAAGTGAGGTGAGGTCACTTCCTTCAGAAACTGAATGAGGTCACTGCTTTGGCAACAACTTTGTCCAAATAGTTACTTCTAAGGGCCCATGAGATGGAGGCTGTTCCTACTTTCTGTAACACTTTCAAAAGTTAGAATGGTATATCAACCATAGGCACCTGGGAACACCTCTTCACACAGGCCTGGTTTGGTCTATCTTCTCTACATTAAGTTGATAGAGGCTGATACAGACACATCCCTTCATCCTCACCAGGTTGTTTGCCATGGAAGATGACTTTTGCTCTCTCGGGAACTTCACAGCTGCCTACATCTTCTCCAGGGATTATTTCTACATGGACCTTTGATGTTCTCAGCAGGTGGAAGATTCCCTACATTCCGGTATTTAAAGAGAAACTCTGTCCCTCCTCTTCTGTAAAGTTAGATTGAGGTAACAGTGTATATTTAGGGTTAATAACATGTTCGATTTGGGTTAGGAATCTCTCTGCCGGATGAATAATGGTATTGGGAACCTGTGATATTTACAAGAATATATAGGTGAAATATAAGTATGAAAACAGAAATGTAGGTAAGATATGAAGCCAGAAGGGCATTGGGCCCTTGAGTGGGATACTTAGGTTTGAATTATGTTCTGCACATGTGTCTCAGATGAATTGATATAAAATGGCATAGGACCTTTTACCTTGAATGATTGATTGTTGAAGAGAACATCGAGTTAAAAAGTGATAGTCAGTAGGTTTAGTAAGATAGTCAGTAGGTTTATAAAGAAGAGTGAGTATAGGATTTGGACCAAAAGTTCTTTAGCAATAGAGTTTCGGGTAGAGAGTGAATGTAAATGTCAGCATATGTGAAGTATGAGTCACAATGATGAACTAGGGAAAATATGTAGGAAAGCAGATATCAATAGAGATATTAGGAAATCAGGCAAAGTGTAAAGTGAGTGATAGAATTAGACATTTCCAACAGGCTTGAGGTTGAATATATAATCTTAGGAAGAAACAAATATGTAGTCATCAATAGGATTGACATTTGAGAGCATTAGGTAACCAGGACATGGTTGTTTTTGGTAATCCATGCTCACTTTCCATTTAGGCTTTGATACAATCATGAGTTTGACCTTTGCTTTTTGTGTCCAGAATATTACTGTGATAAAATGTATATATAGATAAGGTGACATCAGTATTTCTTCCACCATTTCTGGGAGCAATATTTTGAAGAGGTACAAATTAGTAATGGGGGGACAAATAGGTGTACACTGTGTTTATGAATATAGAGATAATGCATTAATAGACCATACAGTGAATAAATAACATAACTGGTTCCAACTTTAAATAATGGATTGAATTGAAATGTGAAAATATACAGGAAATTTTATATTGATATGCATACATTCATTCCAACCAGTTTTACATCTAATGGTAATATTAATGTTATAGTTTATCATGAAGAGTGTGTGAGTTTAGCTTCAAAATTGATTATGGAAATCGAAAATAATGTGTTTGGAAAGAAGTCTCATGAAAAGACCAGTCAAGTAACATGGAAGAATTCATGTGTTCTGAAGCAGGAAGTGAAACAAATTCTTATTAATTTGCTAACTTGTGGATGAAATATATGTCCTATGATGTGCAAAAACTGAAGAAATACTAATGTACCAGTGTTGAATTAAAATAAAGGTCAAAATAGACATTAAGTCCCATAGGAATCTACTTGCATTGATGTTAAACTGGATCTGTTACTGTAAAAATATTAGGATTTGTAAGCACCATTGATTGAAGTTAGTTCTCATACTGGGAAACAAATATGTATTTCAGGTAGATGAATATTTCTGAGAATAATCTTGTGAAAAGTTGATTATAAATCCACATACATGAACATGAATGAATTGATGGAGTGTATATAAGAGACATATATTTCATATTTTATAAAATCTGGAGAGTGTGTGTGTGTGTGTATATATATATATATATATATATATATATATATATATATATATATATATACAGAAAAACACAAAAATACATTAAAAAGTATCAATATATATGCCAAACGTAATTTATCAGTAATATATATCATCCACAGATGAAAATATATTTATTTTACTGAACATGGATTTATGTATAAATTGTTCTACTGGGAAGCTCACCCATAGTTTTAATTTTCAGTTCCACCAGCGTTTACGAGATCTCTTCTCTCAACTTGTTTCTGCCCAGTCAGCCAACTCAAAAAAATGTACGTGTGAGACCACGTAGGATTCTATATTTGCATATAAAAATACATGTGCTGAGTAGGCTACATAGAAAGGAAGACAGGAATTTACATATGTGTTAACATTAAAAACACATGGAGGACTATTTCAATTAAAAATTGAGTAGATTTAGAATACCTACCCTCTATCATGCAAAAAGGAAGTCCAACAATACACCATGCCTGCTGTAAACTGCTTGTATTTTCATTCTGTTTGGTTATTTTTCTCCATCATATTAGGATTAGTAGTCAGAGTCTAGTAGGGTATGAGATAGTGTCAAGAATTCAGTATTTCAAATGGAAAATTGTAAAATGAATCAATGTGTATGCAAATGTGTGCTACACAAAAATTTTCCCACTCTCATTCAGAACAATGCCTTGACATTACCTTCACCCCAAGTAAGACACATTTAGAGGAGAAGAGTTAGACAATCTTTGAATGCATATCTGAAATGAAAAATGTTCAGGAGTTCACAACCTTGGAGTTGGTAGAGGAGTTTCCAAAAGTAAGGGAAAGTGTAAAATCTCCACAAACATGGAGATTTACCAGCCTAAAGACTTCTCGAGAAACTGCCTCTAGGTTGGGCACTTGAAATATATGTTGTTGTCAGGAGCTTTAGCTTCCTTTCTAGTGAGACAATGAAAGCTTGGTCTGCACATCTGTGACCTGGAGGACATGGTTTATAATTCTCCAATGAACATGAAGCAGCAGTGTTGATTTCTCTCTTTGTAGGTAAACTATGGCCACTGGGTCTAAGTGTCTCCCCATGTAGACTGCTAAGCCATTAGGTCATCCTCC
The DNA here is from genome assembly GCF_048772815.1 of Callospermophilus lateralis. Classification (NCBI taxonomy): domain Eukaryota; kingdom Metazoa; phylum Chordata; class Mammalia; order Rodentia; family Sciuridae; genus Callospermophilus; species Callospermophilus lateralis. Next base: position 90,886 of record NW_027513213.1, on the reverse strand, counting down.
ACTTTTCAAAACGTTTCTTGATACTGCACTCGGAGTTTGGTATTTGCTTCATGAAATACAAGGAGTTCAACTGGGACAAAGGGCTGGAGGAAGTTCTTTCACGTGTGGTGGGTCAGGGTCTGCAGGAGAATGCACCAACAGGGCTTGTATACCACATAGGTTGCTCCCTTGACCATAGAAACCTGATTTTGAACATTGCCCTGAAACCTCTCTATATAACCAGATGTCTTTACATACAGGATCTGCTGGCTGCACCATGTCAGTCTCAAGCCATTTGGAAGCCAATGGCAGATCCACATGACCCCACCACAGATGTTTTATCACACACTTGCTCACCCCCGCTCTGGGCCCATTACTCAACAGGCTTCAAATGACTGGCATCTCTTTTCTACACCATTTTCATGAAAACCAGTCAATCAACACACTGTCTGGTACACTCATGATCAGCAACTGGACATCCAAATGTTCTCCAGTGCCACCTGGTCAAGGAAATTTCAAAAATTTCATGGTATTTATCTAGCCAATTTTCAAGGATGAAGTTGGAGACACTGTGGGTTTCAATTCATTCAGAAATTATTTAATGGTGAGGAAGCTCATTTCAATGAAAGCTCTGGAGAACTGTCACAGGCAAGGCTTCCCAAAGAGTGGCCAAAAGGTCACATGAAGCAAGGCCCATTGAGGTCTACAATGGAGGTCCATGTGTGTTTTGACTATCAAATATGTCTGACAAGTTTTTCAGAATAAAATTGTGTGATATCCTCCTGAGATTCCCAGTGCTCTGTGGAAAGCGACACTGGGCCTAGATCTCAGTTTCCAAGGGTGACTCTCATGCGTGGCCTCCTAAATCCCAACACAATTCATGGCAATATTTCTCTGAGGTAAGTTCCAGAACTCAGTCTCTAAGGGGAATGACACCATAGTTCAAGCCCATTTGGATCCAGTCATCTCTTCCAACCGCCACACGAATGACCACAATTAAAACCAAAACACTCCCACATGGCCCTCATCTTGTTAAATATAGACACTCATCATAAACTCTGGCTGGAGGTGTCCATGCGGGACGCATCCCAAGACAGTGTCCAAAATATTCTCCCTTTCCCCTCATTTGCCTAAAGTCAGGGTGGCCTGGACACCCTTCCTGTGAACCAGAAGTGATCAAATAGGCCTGCCGTTAATACTGCTCTGCTTCTCCAATTTGAGCACTATTGACTCTCAGGTATAGATTTTTTTATGTGATTTGGAGTCACGAGAAAACACAAGCACCTCTGCAGGACTTTGAAAAACTCATTTGACCAAAAGGATCCCTGTCTCACTTGATAGAGGTCAGGTACCTAACAGAGGAAGGCAAGAGACTCATCCACAATTACTGAATTTTTGCCATTATGGTTTTGATTGCACACATGGTATCTATCTTTAGATCCATCATGTGCTGAAAATTTAAGCCACAACCTCATACAGGGCTAGGAGGCTGATTCAAACACATCCCTTTCCAAAGCAAAGAACCACAAGTTATTCCCATTTATTTCCATTTTAAAACTGTTTTATTCAGGCTTCACAAAGGGGTGGCCTGAGGCAAAGACCTTCCTGACATTCAGGGCAACAGAACAATAGGTAAGCAAATGAACCAAAATATGGGTTCTTCACTGAGCGTTTACTGGTCACAATGATGTCTGAGTTTTCTAAGATGTTCCCATTTCCTATAGCTATCAAGTACATGGCCATGTCACAGAGCTTGGGGGTAGTATGTATCTTGGACACAAAACTATGAGGCTATTCTGGAGAGTGGCCAGAATTCAGGAAGAAAACAGGAACTTAGGAAGTTAGTAGGTGTTGCCCATCCATAAGGAAAGCCACAGTCCATTCATCAACTAGGCCTGATGAATGCTGGAAAGTTTTCCACTAGACAGGACACATACATTGATACATTCTCTTTTCGAATGTCTACAACCATGGACAGAGTGGGATACACAGACATAGAGGCACTCGCCTAGTCAAACGACTTTCTAGAAACAGTCCACTCCAATCAAAACAACAGCCTTTCCTACCTATTCTCAGAACATGAGACAAAACCACAAACTCACACCCACACCCACAAAGGCACCTCCTTAACTCAAGTAGGTCTGTGACTATCCGGAGTGTCCTCTGAATAGTGGGCCATACTATGTTCCCCTAAAATGGCCTGTACTGTCTCAGATCTGGTCTCCTTGGCCAACTCTGTGAAGTTGTCAACAGCCAGCGGTGAACCACTACCTGCTTTCTCAGTAAAGGCCCCTCTTCAGAGCTCTTCAGGCATTTGGCAATCCTCATATCAGTAGGTACCAAGGAAGACTGACTCTGTCCTTGGTAAATCCAAACAAGTGAGACCACTGGGATTGGGACTTAGACTGGCTCTCGGTGCCTGGCTTCCTGGATCCCAAATTCAGAGATTTCCATCACCAGGAAAGTGAGGTGAGGTCACTTCCTTCAGGAACTGAATGAGGTCACTGCCTTGGCAACCACTTTGTCCTACCAGATTCATCCAAGGTTCCCATGAGATGGAGGCTGCCACTACTTCCTGTGACACTTTCACAAGTTAGAATGGTATATCAACCATAGGCACCTGGGAACAGCTCTCCACACAGGCATGGTTTGATCAATCTTCTCTACATTAAGAAAGGAGAGGCTGATTCAGACACATCCCTTAATACTGACCAGGTTGTTTGTCATGGAAGATGACTTTTGCTCTATTAGGTCCTTCATAGCTGCCTGCAACTTCTCCAGGGTATCATTTCTGCTTGTACCTTTGATGTTCTCAGCAGGTGGAAGAGCCCCTACATTACTGTATTGTAAGACAAACTCTCTCCCGGCTCTTCTGTACAGTTAGTTTGAGGGTACAGTGTAAGGTTAGAGTAATAACAGGTTTGATTTAGGTTAGAAATCATACTGAGGAATGAACAATGGTATTGGGAACTCGCGATATTTATGAGAATATATAGGTGAAATATAAGTATGAAAACAGAAATCTAGATAAGTTTTGAATCCAAGAAGGGCATTGGGCTGTTGATTGGGATACTTAGCTTTGAATTATATTCTGCACAGATGTCTCAGATAAATTGATATACAATGGCATAGGACCTTGTACCTTGGATGATTGATTGTCAAAGAGAATTTCCAGTCAAAAAGGGATAGTCGGTAGGATTAGGAAGATAGTTGGTAGGTATAGAAAAAAGAGTGAGTATAGGATTTCGAACAAAAGTTCTGTAGCAATAGGGTTTCGGATAGAGAGTGAATGTAAATTTCAGCACATGTAAAGAGTCAGTCACAATGATGAACTCAGGAAAATATGTATGAAAGCAGATATCAATGGAGACATTAGGAAATCAGGAAAAGCATAAAGTGAGGGTTAGTATTAGTCATTTTCAACAGGGTTGAGGTTGAATATATAATCTTAGAAAGCAACAAATATGTAGTCACCAATAGGATTGATTTGCGAGCATTAAGCAACCTGGAAATGGATGTTTTTAGAAATCCATGCTCACTTTCCATTTAGGATTTGGTGAAAGGTTAATAAGATAGGTACTTGTCACTTCCTGTTTTTCTGTATGCTTAACAAAACACTGTTGAAACCTGGAGGACTGTTTGCTAATTTTTTCCCCAGAATGTGCTGTCCCCGACTGCCAAACAGAGAATGTACACCCTCACCTGTTTGCACGCAAACCGCCCACTCGCCCTGACCCATCAATAAGCTTCCCTCCCTGCCCTGTTCAAGGAAAGTATATAAGCTCTGCTTAAGCTGTTCTCATTGCTCTCTGCTCTATTCAAGTGAGCACTGAGCCCCAGATTGCTAGACTCCCAATAAACCCAGGGTAACTTTTGATGTGGAGGGGACCCCAGTAAACTTTGAAGTGGATACAGGGGCAGTATACTTAGTCCTTAAGGCCCCACTGGGCCCTCTATCAAATAAAAGCTCTCTAGTTCAAAGTGCTAACACCAGTAAATATGGGAATTAGACAACTAAGAAAACCATGGACATGAGGAAAGGAAAAATCCATCACTCCTTCCTAATAATCCCAGAATGCCTGGCCCCATTGATGGGCAGAGATCTGCTCACCAAGCTCCGGGCCAAAATGACTTTTAACCATGAAGGCCCCAAAATGATATTTCTAAATCCTTTAGTATAAACTCCTATATTCACGGCTTTAAATATGTCAGTAGAAGATGAACAGCAACTCTTCACACCCCCCAAGACTGATCAAACAGGCAAGCTACCCCAGAAATGGATAACAGATTACCCAGATGCCTGGAAAAAAACTGCTGGGTTAGGACTAGCCATGAAAAAACCTCCAAAAACAGTGGAGTTCAAAACCTCAGCCTCCCCAATCAATGTCAAAAAATATCCTCTGAGCAAAAAAGCTAAAGATGGGATAAGGCCCCATATTCAGAAATATCTGGCCTTAGGGTCCTAAGGCCTTGTCAATCATCCTAAAACACTCCCCCGCTACCAGTATAAAAAGCCAGGAGCCGCGGACTATCCCCCATTAAAGACATAAGAGAGACCTACAACAGAGTGTAGGACATTCACCCCAGTGTACCTAATCCGTACAATCTGCTTATCACTCTGAACCCTGAGAGGAAATGGTATACTGTTCTGGACTTAAAAGATGCTTTCTTTTGCTTGCCTCTGCATAAATATAGTCAGTTGCTGTTTGCTTGCTAGTGGGTAGACCCAGAAACTGGAACGTGTGGTCAACTAACTTGGACTAGACTCCCCAAAATGGTTGAAAAACTCCCCCACTCTCTTTGATGAAGCCCTCCAAAGAGATCTCAACAGCTTCAGAACTACGCACCCCGAAGTCACCCAGCTTCAATACGTGGATGACCTGCTACTGGCACCCAACACCAAGGATATCTGTGAATCTGGGACCCAAGCAGTATTATGTGAGCTTCCTCAACTCGGGTATAGAGCTTCTTCCTAAAAGGCCCAAATTTGCCAGCAAGAAGTAATCTTCCTGGGCTATTCCTTTAGGGGCAGTAAACGATGGCTCACTGAGCACAGAAATCAAACGGTTGTGCAGAAACCACCCCCATCTAACAGCAGACAACACAGAGAGTTTCTTGGGACTGCTGGGTTTTGCAGGTTAAGGATTCCTGTGTTTGGGTCCTTAACTTCTCATTTACACCCGCTGTTAAAGGAGATGCCCAATTCTAATGGACCCCTGAGATCCAGCAAGCTTTTGATAATATCTAAGGACACTGACACTGTACTCCTCAACTTCACTGAGCAAAGCCTGAAATTTCAGAAAGCCCTACACTACGTTAAAAATGTACATCAGTTCACTCACCTTGGTTCAAAGAAATTGCAGGCATTCCTGAAGGATCAAGAACAGAGTTTTCCACTAACCGACTCGCAGTGAAAGGAAATAACTGAACAGGTAAAAAAAAGCCTGTCGGGTCTGTCAATAGGTTAATGCTTACCCTTCCAACTTTCCTGCAGGAAAGCACCTACGAGGAACCAGACCAGGACAATTCTGGGAAGTGGACTTTACTGAAATTAAGCAAGCATGGTATGGACTTAAATATCTCCTACTCTTTGTAGATATATTTCAGGATGGATTGAAGCCTCCCCCCCCCCCAAAAAAAAAAAAGGCGCAAATGGTGGTCAAGAAGATCCTGAAAGATATTTTTCCAAGGTACGGCCTGCCTAAGGTAATAGGGTCTGATAATGGACCAGCGTTCATGGCCCAGGTAACTCAGGGGTTAGCCAGGACCCTGGGGATTAATTGGAAGTTACATTGTGCTTATAGACCCCAGAGTTCAGGACAGGTAAAAAAATTAAATAGAACCATTAAAGAGACCTAAACGGAATTAAGCTTAAAGAGTAGCATAAAAGATTGGACTATGCTCCTGCCTTATTCACTATTTCATGCAAGAAATACTCCCTCTGTTTCTTTGTGTAACCTCACCCCCTATGAAATTCTCTATGGGGCCCCATCTCCAGTAAGGGACCTAACCCTAACTCAAAGATCTAACGATCCCTTCCACACCACCTTGCTTGACAGACTTAAAGTTCTGGAAGGAACTCAGCAATACCTGTGGAAACAGCTGGCCACTGCCTACCAACCTGCTGAAGAGGGTACTCCACATCTATATCAAGTAAGAGACTTTGTCTACATAAGACAACATCAGGTGTCATCCCTGGAACCCGGCTGGACAGGACCATACAAGGTGCTACTTATAACACCTACAGTGCTAAAGTTAGATGGAATCACTTCCTGGTTCCTAATTCTCATCTCAAGCCTGTGCCCTGTCCAGAATCTGGCTGAAAAATGAAAAAGACTGGTAACATTTTCAAATTGTATATTCGCCATGTGAATAAGACTATAGACTCTCCAATTGGTCACCAGTAGTCCTAACCCTCATCAACCCGTTCAGCAGCGATGGCTGATCACAAATCCTACTAGACAAGAAGTATGGTCTATCGCACATACAGCCCACTTAGGGACCTGGTGGCCATCTCTCCACCAAGAAATTTGTCAGCTGGCTATACGTCTTTCCTATTGGGAAATCCCTGATGCAGAGGATCCCCAAAAATTCCATTAAATACTTTCCATACAATAGATAATGGAAACAAACATTATGGATGTAGGGACACGCGAGCCAGATGCAGGTTGGCTAGCCTAGATTACTATGTTTGCCTGGCGGACTACCAAAGCCAAAAACAGCCACGACTGTGTGGGGGAAAAGCCAACTTCTTCTGTAAATAATGGGGATGTGAGGATACAGGGGCTACCTGGTGGAAGCAAAACTCCTCATCAAATTCAGTACACAGCATTGGCCATATTACCAGTTAGATAACAAAAACCGATGGCCACCAGAAGGGTCTCTAGATCCTCAAATTTTGCGTGACCTTTTCAACTTCGACAAGTGCTCAAAAGTGTGGAAGGAAATCCCCCTACGTGTAGGCCTTTTCCCTCCTATGCTCAAATCCTGAACTATGCTTCTCCAATAGATACTCACCCGCAGCCTTCTGCCCCAGACTCTCTGCTGTCACTCCCACATCAGCAACCTGATTTCTCAGCTCCAGTTACTAGATCAAAAACCCAAATTTCCGTCGGTTCTCAGACCATTGCCCCTTGCTGAGCTTGCAGGTACTGAGGTACCCTTCCACCCACTCACTCCTCTCTCCTCCTGTCAGTGCCCACACCGGGTCCCACCAGGTCCTCTTACCAGCTAACCCAAAGCTCAAACCAGCTAAGGAGTGCCCTCAGACGCCTATCAAAGATGTAATTAAAATGGCCTTTAAAGTTGCTTTGTCATCACTGAAAACAGGTTACTAAGAATTTAAAGTCCCTCACAGGCTTTTTGGGATACTCACTCCCGTCTTCCCCTCTGCTCTACCTGTTCTACTGCTCAAGTTTTGTTGCCAGGAAAATCCCAAACCCCTTTCCCATAATTCTTTTATATCTCTTTTTCCTCATCCTCAGATCCACGGAGCTGCTCTCATCCCCTGCCTTCCCTGTCTTCCCCTCTGTATCAGGCCCACAGAAAAGTCTTAAATGACCTTCTCCAGAAGTCTTCACCATGGCTGACTTTAAGCCTTTCAGCAACACAGTTCCTATAAAAGAGTTCAATGTAGATAAACTTCCTCTATTCGTGTTGCTCTGTTCTACTTGGCCACTGGCTGGAAAAATCAGCACTCCTAAGCTAGACACCCCCTTAGTAGTTTTTAACAAAATATATGAAGAAGGCCTCTGCCCTAGAGCTGGGGCTTCATAGAGATGGCTACATTTCTAAGATATAGAAGTTACCAACTGGGCTCCATGGTAACAGCTGGCAGGGAGGAAAAGAAAAAAAAGAAGAAACAAGCTCTCCCCCTCCCAGGTGTCCTTAAGAAGTTAACTTTCCCAGAACAGAGGAAAAAAAAAACAGAAACAAAAACTGCTTTTTGTGAACATCTGCAGACTGTGAACTTCTGAGCCCCTTCCCTTACATGCTGGGTACAAAATTCTTAAACAACCTAAACTTTGGGTTCAGGGATTAATTGATTACAACAGAAGCAATGCCCTCTAAATCCGGATGCAACCAAATAAGACTGTTTCCCTGTCTTCTGTGCTATCTTAGGTACCTTGCCTTGTCCATCTCTACAGCAGTACAATTCTATACACTTAAACATTGTTTATGTTTTCATAAAATGGTCAACAGATGTGATTAATTATGTAATGGTGCAGATGTTTTCCAGAGTGCTCTATCATGACGCAGGTACATTTAAATATCAAATAGGGGGCAAACAACCCGGTTCTGCCAGGAACCTGTATCCCTCACTTTAGTCATCCTATTATGAATAGGAGTTGCTGCAGGGGTGGGCACAGGAACCACTGCCCTGGTCCATGGGACACAACAAATGACCCAATTAGAAGCAGTAATAGACCAAAACTTAAAGATATTAAAAACCTCCTTCACAGCTTTACACGAATCTATAACCTCTCTCTCTGAAGTTATTTTACAGAACAGTCGAGGGTTGGACCTCCTCTTCATGAGAGAAGGGGCCTTCGTCCTGCATTGAGGGAAGAATGTTGTTTTTATGCCGACCATACTGGAGTTGTAAAAGAATCTATGATTAAATTAAGAAGATGCCTTGAAGAGCATCAACAAGAGAGAGAGGCCCAAAAAAGGTGGTTTGAGTCTTGGTTCACAAAGCCCCCTCATTAACTACATTTTCATCAGCCCTGGCCGGTCCATTAATAATCCTCATATTATTGGTAATTGTAGGACCCTGTTTGATCAACCGTGTAGTTTCCTTTCTCCATGCTCAAATTGGACAAGTTAAACTTATGGTAATCAGAAAACAATATACCACACTAGTAAACATAAAATGTGACACCCCCAATGATCATTTTTATGATTAAAAGTAACCAAAAGAAGAAGTGGGGAATGAAAGGTTAATAAAATAGGTACTTGTCACTTCCAGTTTTTCGGTATGCTTAACAAAACACTGTTGATGTCTTGAGAACTGTTTGCTAATCTAGTTCCCTGAAAGTGCTGTACCCAACTGCAAAACTGCAGAATGTACTTCCTCACCCATTTGGACGCAAACCGCCCACTCGCCCTGACCCATCAATAAACTTTCCTATCTGCCCTCTCCAAGGAAAGTATATAAGCTCTGCTTAAGCTGTTCTCAGGACTCTGTGCTCTATTCAAGGGAGCTCTGACCCCAGCATGCTGGACCCCCATAAATCCTTGGCTGTTGCATGAGACAGTCTCTGGTAGTCTCTTCCTCCGACACTCGCCTGACCTTTACATTGGTAAAATAATAAGTGTCATCTTTGCTTTTTGTGTCCAGAATATTACTGTGATAAAATGTATATGTAGATAAGGTGACGTGAGTATTTCTTCCACCATTTCTGGGAGCAATATTTTGAAGATGTATAAATTAGTATTGGGGGTACAAATAGGTATATCCTGTGACTCTGAATATAGAGATAATGCATGAATAGACCATAATGTGAATAAATAATACAATGGGTTCCAAATTTAAATAATGGATTCCATTGATATCTGAAAATATACAGGAAATCTTATATTGATATACATACATTCATTTCAACCACTAATACATCTAATGGTAATATTAGGATTATGGTTTATCATGAAGAGTGTGTGAGTTTTGCTTCAAAAGTGATCATGGAAATTAAAAATAATGTGTTTGGAAAGAAGTCTCATGAAAAGTCCAGTCAAGAAACCTAGAGGAATTTATGTGTTCTGAAGCAGGAAGTGATGAAAGTGAAACAACTGCCTATAAGTTTGCTAACTTGTGGATGGAATATATATCCTATCATGTGCATAAATTGAAGAAATAGTATTGTACCAGTGCTGAATAAAAATGACCTTCAAAATACACATCATGTCCCACTGGAATCTACTTGCATTGATGTTAAACTGGGTCAGTTACTGTAAAAATAATAGTATTTGTATGCAAAATAAACTGAAGTTAGTTTTAAGTACTGGAAACAAATATGTATTTCAGGTGGATGAATATTTCTGTGAAAAATCTTGTGAAAAGTTGATTATAAATCCATATACATGAACATGAATAAATTTAGAGAGTGTATATAAGACACATATATTTCTGGAGAGTATATATACATATATATATATACACACACACACACACACACATACACACACACACACAAAATACACACACACACATAGACATTAAATTAGCAATATATATGCCAATCGAAATTTATCATGATATATATATCATCCACAGATTCAAAAATATTTCTTTAATTGAACATGGATTTATGTATAATGTTGTTCAACTAGGAAGCTCACCTACAGGTTGAATTTTCAGTTCCAACAGCGTTTAAGAGGAGTGATCACTTCTCACAAATTGTATTTGCCAAATCAGCCACCTCACAAAAATGTACATGTGATACCAGGTATGATTCTATATGTGCATTTAAAAGTACATGTGCTAAATAGGATACAGAGAAAGGGAGACAGGAATTCACATATTTGTTAACCTTAAAAACACATGGAGAACTATTTAAATTAAATATTGACTAGATTTATAACACCTACCATTAATCATGCAAAATACAAGTACAACTATACACTATGATTTCTCCTAACTGCTTGTATTCCTATTCTGTTTGTGTTATTTTTCTCCATCATATTAGGAGTAGTAGTCAGAGTCTAGTAGGGTATGGGTTCATGTCAGAGATTCAGTATTTTGAATGGAAAATTGTAAAATGAATGCAATGTGTATGTAAATATGTGCTACAAAAAAATGTTCACACTCTCATCCAGAACATTGCCTTGACATTGCCTTTATTCCGAGTAAGACACAATTAGAGGAGAAAAGTTAGAAAATCTGTGAATATATATCAGGAATGAAAAATGCTCAGGAGTTCACAACCTCCGAGGTGGTAGAGGAGTTTTCAAAAGTAAGGGACAGGGTAAACATTTCTCAAACATGGAGCTCTGCTGGTGTAAAGACTTCTTGAGAAACTTCCTCTGAGGTTTGGCACTTAAAAATATATGTTGTTGTTAGGAGCTTTAGCTTCCTTTGTTGGGAGACCATCAAATCTGGGTGTGCAACAATGTGACCTGGAGGATATTGTTTCTAATTTTTCAATGAACATGAGGCAGCCATGCTGAATACTCTCTTTGTAGTTTAACTATGGTCACTGGGTTGTAAGTGTCTCCACGTGTGGACTGTGAAGCCATTTGGTCATTCTCCAATTTTCGTGGTGTTTCTCACAGGTGCACAGGGAGTTTGGTATTTGCTTCATGAAATACAAGGAGCTAAACTGGGACACAGTGCTGGAGAGAGTTCTGTCCCGTGTGGAGGGTCACGGTCTGCATGAGAATGCACCAACCAGGATTCAATTCCACATAAGTTGCCCCCATTTCCATAGCAACCTGATTCTGAACATTGCCCTGAAACCTCTCTATATAAAAAACACCTTTGCATAGAAGGGTCTGCTGGCTGTACCATGTCAGTCACAAGCCTTTGGGAAGCCAATGGCAGATCCACATGTCACCACCACACATGTTTTATCACACACCTTCACACCACTGCTCTAGGCCCACTAATGAGCAGGATCCAACTTACTGGCATCACTGTTCTACACAAATTTCATGAAACCCAGTAAATCAAGGCACTGTCTGGTACACTCATCATCAGCAACAGGACATCCAAAAGTTCTCCAGTGCCACCTGGTCATGGGAATTTCAAAAATTTCATGGTATTTATCAAGCCATTTGTCAAGGATGAAGTTGGAGGCTCTGGGGGTTTCAATTCATTCAGGAACCATTAAATGTTGAGGAAGCTCATTTCAATGAAAGCTCTAGAGAACACTCACAGGCAAGGCTTCCCAAAGAGTAGCCAAAAGTTCACATGAAGCCAGGCCCATTGAGGTCTACAATGTGAGGTCCATGCGTGTTTTGACTCAACTGTGGCTGCAAAGTCTTTCAGAATAAAATCATGTGATATCCTGGCTGAGATTCCCAGTGCTCTGTGAAAAGCCACTCTGGGCCTAGATCTCAGGTTCCAAGGGCAACTCTCATGCATGGCCTAGTAAAATTCAAACACAATTGATGACAATGCTTCTCTGAGGTCAGTTCCAGAACTCAGACTCTAAGGGGAATCACACCAGAGTTAAAGCCCAGGTAAACCCAGGCATCTCTTCCAACTGCCACACAACTTACCACAATTCAAAACAAAATTCTCCCACATGGCCCTTATCTTCTTCCATGTAGACCCTCATCATAACCTCTGGATGGAGTTTTCCATGAGGGACACAGACCAAGACAATGTCCAAAATAACCTACCTTTCCCCCGATTTGCCTAAAATCAGTGTGGCCTGGAAACCCTGACTGTGAACGAGGAGTGATCAAATAGGTCTGCCATTAATACTGCTTGGCTTCTCCAATTTGAGGCCTACTGACTGTGGGGTTTAGATTCTTTATGTGAATTGGAGTAATGAGAACACCCAAGCACGTATGGGCTAGCCTCTGCAGGGCTTTGAATAACTCACTTGACCCAAAGGATCCCTATTCTCACTTGATAGATGTCAGGAACCTTTGAAAGGAAGGCGAGAGTCTTCATCCACAATGACAGCTCTTTTGGCTATTTTGGTTCTGTATGCATCCATGGGATCTTTCTTTAGATCCATCAGGTGCTGAGAATCTAAGCCACAGCCTCACACAGGGCCAAGAGGCTGATTCAGACACACCCCTTTCCAAAGCAATTAAGCAAAGAGCCCTAGGTGATGCCCATTCATTTCCATTTGAAAACTGTTTTCTTCAGGCTTCACAAATTGGTGGCCCGAGGCAAAGAACTTCGTGACATTCATAGCAACAGAATAATAGGTAAGCAAAAGGAGTGCATATCCCACTTGAATCAAAGTGTGAAATATGATATATCAAGAACTATGTAATGTTTTGAACAACCTACAATAAAAATTAATTAAAAAAAAAAAAGGCCCAAAGCAGGGTTTCTCCACTGAGATTTAGTGGTCACACATATTTCTGATTTTTCTGAGATGCTCACAATTCACTTGAGCTATCCAGTACATGGCCATGTCACAGAGCTTGGAGGTGGTACATACCTTAGAGACAAAACCATGAGACTATTCTGGAGAGGGGCCAGAATTCTGGAAGAAAACTGTAACTTAGGAAGATTGCAGGTGTTACCCATTGATAAGGCAATCTGAACTCCATTCATAAATTGGGCAGGATGAATTCTGGGAAGATTTCTATTAGACAGGACACATCCATTGATGCATTCTTTTTTTCTAATGAGTACAACCACGGACACAGTGAGGTAAACAGACATAGAAACACTCGCCTTGTCAAATGACTTACAATAAACAGTTCATTCCACAGCACATAAAGCGCCTTGCCTACCTATTCTCAGAAAATGAGACAAAACCACAAACCAACACCCACAAAGGCAGCTCCTTCCCCCAAGAAGGTCTGTTACTATCCGGAGTGTCCTCTGACTGGTGGGCCATATTATTTTCCCCCTAAATGGCCTGAAATGTCTCAGATCTGGTCTCCTTGGCCAACTCTGTGAAGGTGTCAGGACCCAGAGGTGAGCCACTACCTGCTTTCTCAGGAAAGGCCCCTCTTCAGAGCTTTACTGGCATTTTGCAATCCTCACATCAATAGGTACCAAGAAAGACTTACTCTGTCCTTGGTAAATCCAAACAAGTGAGACCACTGGGACTGGGACTGGGACTGACTCTGGGTGCCTGGCTTCATGAATCTCAAGTTCTGAGATTTCCTTCACTAAGGAAGTGATGTGAGGTCACTTCCTTCAGGAACTGAATGAGGTCACTGCCTTGGCAATCACTTTGTCCAACCAGTGGCTTCCAAGTCTCAGATGAAAAGGAGGCTGTCCCTAATTCCTGTGACACTTTCACAAGTTAGAATCTTATATCAACCATAGGCACCCGGGAACAGCTACCCACACAGGCCTGGTTTGGTCCATCTTCTCTACATTAAGAATAGAGAGGCTGATTCAGACAGAAACCTTCATCCTGACCAGGTTGTTTGCCATTGAACATGACTTTTGCTCTCTCAGGTCCTTCATAGCTGCGTATATATTCTCCAGTGATCATTTCAGCATGGAACTTTGAGGGTCTCAGTAGGTGGAAGACCCCCTACATTTCTTTACTGTAAGACCAACTCTGTCCCTTCCCTCTGTAAATTTAGATTGAGGGAACAGTGTATGGTTAGGGTTAACAACATGTTTTATTTGTGTTAGGAATCATTCTGCTGGATGAATAATGGTATTGGGAACCTGAAATATTTATAAGAATATGTATTTGAAATATAAGTATGAAAAGAGAAATCTAGGTAAGATTTGAAGCCAGGAAGGGCATTGGGCCCTTGATTATGATATTTAGCTTTGAATTACATTCTGCAATGTGGTCGCAGGTAAATCTACATACAATGGAATAAAACCTAGTACCTCAGATGCCTGAATGTCGAAGAGAACATCCAGTCAAAAAGGGATAGTCAGTAGGATTAGGAAAATAGTAGGTTTAGGTTGAAGAGTGAGTCTTTGAGTTGGAAATATAGTTCTTTAGCAATAGGGTTTCGTTTAGAGACTGAATGAAAATATCAGCACATATGAAGAGTCAGTCACAATGATGAACTTGGGAAAATATGTAGGAAAGCAGATATAAAATAGAGACATTAGGAAATCAGGCAAAGTATAAAGTGAGTAACAGGATTAGACATTTTCAACAGGGTTGAGGTTGAATATATGATATTAGAAGAAACAAATATGTAGTCACCAATAGGATTGAAATTTGAGAGCATTAGGCGACCTGGACATGGATGGTTTTAGTAATATATATTCACGTTCAATTTAGGTTTTGGTACAATCAAAAGTGTTACCTTTACATTTGTGTCCAGAATATTACTGTGATAAAAATGTATATGTAGATCAGGTGATATGAGTATTTCTTCCACCATTATGGGGAGCAATATTTTTACAACCTATAAATTAGTATTGGGGAAAAAAATAGGTGTACCCTGTTTTGATGAATATAGAGATGATGAATGAATAGACCAAACTGTGAATAAATAATATAACTAGACCCAACATTAGAAATTGGAATTGGAATAAATTGATATCTGAAAATATACAGGAAATCTTATATTGATATTGGCATACATACATTCATTACAACCAGTTGTACATCTAATGGTAATATTAGTGTTACGGTTGATCATGAAGAGTGTGTGAGTTTTGCTTCAAATTGATTATGCAAATCGGAAATAATGTGTTTGCAAAGAAGTCTCATGAAAGACCAGTCAAGAAACATGGAGGAATACATGTGTTCTGAAGCAGGAAGTGATTGAAAGTGAATCAAAAGTTTTAAATTTTGAAATTTTGGATGAAACATTTATCCTTTGATGTGCATAAACTGAAAAAATAGTACTGTACCAGTGTTGAATAAAAATGAATGTCAAAATACACATCATGTCCCATAGGAATCTACTTGCATTGATATTAACCTGGGTAAGTTACTGCAGAAATATTAGGATTTGTATGCACCTTTCATTGAAGTTAGTTTTCAGTACTAGTAAACAAATATGTGTTTCAGGGGGATGAATATTTCTGAGAATAATCTTGTAAAAATTTGATTATAAATTCACATACATGAATATGAATGTATTTAGGGAGTGTATAATAAGACACATATATTTTATATTTTAAAAAATCTGGAGATTGTATATATATATATATATATATATATATATATACACACACAAACACAAAACACACACAGACATTAAAGAGTAGCAGTATATATGCCAATCGAAATTCATGGTGAAATATATATCGTCCACTGATCCAAAAATATTAATTTTACTGAACATGGATTTATGAATAATGTTGTTCAACTAGGAAGATCACCCATAGGTTGAATTTTAAGATCCAACAGCATTTACGAGGAGTTATCTCTTCTCATAATTTTTATCTGCCACGTCAGCCTCCAAACAAGTATGTACATGTGATACCAGCTAGGATTCTATATGTGCATATAAAAATACATTTGCTGAATAGGCTACAGAGAAAGGGAGATAGAAATTCACATATTTGTTAACTTTAAAAACACATGGATAACTATTTCAATTAAAAATTATCTAGATTTATAACACCTACCCTACATAATGCAAAAGGCAAGTCCAACTATACACCATGCCTTCTCTGTACTGCTTGTATTTCTATTCTGTTTGGGTTATTTTTCTCCATCATATTAGGATTAGTAGTCAGAGTCTAGTAGGGTATGGGTTAGTGTCAGGGATTCAGTATTTTTAATGGGAAATTGGAAAATGAATCCAATGTGTATGCAAATATGTGCTACACAAAAATCTTCCCACTCTCATCCACAACAATGCCTTGACATTACCTTCACCCCAGGTAAGACACAATTAGAGGAGAAGAGTTAGAAAATCTGTGAATGCAAATCTGGAATGGAATATGCTCAGGAGTTCACAACCTTGGAGGTGGTAGAGCAGTTTCCAAAAGTAAGGGACATGGTAAACACTCCACAAACATTGAGCTCTGCTGGCCTAAAGACTTCTTGAGAAACTGCCTCTGAAGCTGGGCACTTGAAATATATGTTGTATTAAGGAGTTTTAGCTTCTTTTGTAGTGAGACCATCAAAGCTGGGTCTGCATCTATATGACCTGGAGAACATGGATTCTTATTTTCAAATGAACCTGAGGCAGCAGTGCTGAATTCTCTCTTTGTAGGTAAAGTGTGGCCACTGGAGGCTAAGTTTCATCCCGTGTGGACTGTGAAGCCATTTGGTCCTCCTCAAATTTTTGTGGTGGTTCTTGCTGCTGCACTGGGGCTTTTGGTTCTTGCTGCTGCACTGGGCTTTTTGAACAACAAGTTCAACTGGGACACAGTGCTAGAGGGAGTTCTGTCACGTGTGGTGGGTTAGGGTCTGCAGGAGAATGAAACAACCAGGCTTCTTTCTCACATAGCTTGCACCCTTGACCATATCAACCTGATTCTGATTATTACCTTGAAAGCTCTCCAAATAAAAAGATGCCTTTACAAATAAGGGTCTGCTGGCTGCACCATGTCAGTCACAAGCCATTTGGAAGCAAATGGGCTAATCACATGGACCCACCACAGATGTTTTATCACACACGTGGCTACCACTGCTCTAGGCCCACTACTCAGCAGGCTCCAACTTACTACCATCTCTGTTCTACATTATTTTTATAAATTCCAGTCAATCAAGGCACTCTCTGGTACACTCATGATCAGCAGCAGGACATCCAAAGATACTCCAGTGCCACCTGGTCATGGGAATTTCAAAAATTTCAAAGTATTTATCTAGCCATTTTTCAAGGATGTAGTTGGGAGGCACTGTGGCTTTCAAGAACCATTAAATGTTGAGGAAGCTCATTTCAGTGAAACTCTGGAGAACTTTCATAGGCAACGCTTCCCATAGAGTGGCCAAAAGGTTACATGAAGCCAGGCCTATTGAGGTCTACAATGTGAGTTCCATGTGTGTTTTGACTCTCAAGTATGGCTGCCAAGTATTTAAGAATAAAATCATGGAATAATTTGGCTGAGATTCCCAGTGCTCTGTGGAAAGCCACCCTGGACCTTGATCTAAGTTTATAAGGGCGACTCTCATGCATGGCTTCCTAAAATCCCAACTCGATTCATGGCAATACTTCTCTGAGGTCACTTCCAGAACTCAGTCTCTAAGGGGATTCACACCAGAGTTCAAACCCAGGTGGACCCAGTCATCTCTTCCAACTGCCACACAAATGACCACAATTAAAACCAAAATAGTCCCACATGGCTCTCATCTTCTTCCATATAGACACTCATCATAACCTCTAGCTGGAGGTTTCTATGAGGAGCGCAGGACAAGACAGTGTCCAAAATACGCACTCTTGCTCGTCATTTCCATAAAATCAGAGTGGCCTGGACACCCCTTCTGTGAACCAGAAGTGATCAAAAAGGCCTACCATTAATACTGCTCAGCTTCTCCAATTTGAGGCCTACTGACTGTGGGGTTTAGATTCTTTATGTGCATTGGGGTCATGAGAAAACCCAAGCACCTATTGGCTAGCCTCCGCAGGGCTTTGAAGAAGTCATTTGACCCAAAGGATTCCTATTCTCACTTGATAGAGGTCAGGAACCTTACAGAGGAAGGCAAGAGATTTTATCCACAATGACTGCTCTTTTGGCCATTTTGGTTTTGGATGCACACATGGCATCTTTCTTTAGATCCATCAGGTGCTGAGAATGCAAGCCACAGCCTCACACACAGCCAACAGACTGGCTCAGACACCTCCCTTTCAAAAGCAATTACTCAAAGAGAGACAGGTGATGCTCATTCATTTCCATTAGAAAACTGTTTTATTCAGGTTTCACAAAGTGGTGCCTTAGGCAAAGACCTTCCTGACATTCAGTGCTACAGAACAATAGGTAAGCAAAGGCCCAAAGCAGGGATTCTCCACTGAGACACTCATGATCACACAGATATCTGAGTTTCCTGAGATTCTCGCCATTCCCTTCAGCTATCCAGTACACGGCCATGTCACAGAGCTTTGAGGTGCTACATATCTTGGTCACAAAACCATGAGTCTATTCTGGAGAGTGGCCAGAATTCAAGAAGAAAACAGAAACTTAGGAAGACAGCAGGTCTTGCCCATCAATAAGGCAAGCCTCCGTCCTTTCATAAATTGGGCAGGATGAATGTGGGGAAGCTTTCTCCTAGACAGGACACATCCATTGATGCATTTTCTTTTGTAATGTCTACAACCATGGACACAGTTGGATACACAGACATAGAAACACTTGCTTTGTCAAATGACTTACTAGAAACAGTACATTCTAAACCAAAGAAACCGCCTTTCCTACCTATTCTCAGAGCATGAGACAAAACCACATACACACACTCATTCCCACAAAGGCACCTTTTTCCCCCAAGAGGGTCTGTGACTATCAAGAGTGTCCTCTGCCTTGTGGGCCATACTATGTTCCCCCGAAATGGCTTCTCTATTCTCAAATCTGGACTCCTTGGCCCACTCTGTGAAGTTGTCAGGAGCCAGCGGTGAGCCAATACCTGCTTTCTCAGGAAAGACCCCAATTCAGATCTTTCCTGGCATTTGGCCATCCTCACAACTGTAGATACGAAGAAAGATTGACTCTCTCCTTGGTAAATCCAAAAAGTGAGACTTCTGTGACTGTTATTGGGCCTGACTCTGGCTGCCTGTTTTCAGGGATCCCAAGTTCAGAGAGTTCCATCACCAAGAAAGTGAGGTAGGTCACTTCCTTCATGAAGTGAATGAGCTCACAGCCTTGGCAACCACTTTGTCCTAACAGTTGCTTCCAAGGGTCCCATGAGATGGAGGCTGCCCCTACTTCCTGTGACACTTTCACAAGTTACAATGGTATATCAACCATTGGTACCGGGGAAAAGATCTCCACACAGGCCTGGTTTGGTCCATTTGCTCTATATTAAAAAGAGAGAGGCTTATTCAGACACATCCCTTCATAGTGACCAGGTTGTTTGCCATGGAAGCTAACTTTTGCTCTCTCAGGTCCTTCATAGCAGTCTACATCTTCTTCGGGGATCATTTCTGCAAGGATCTTTGATATTCTCAGCAGGTGGAAGATCCCCAACATTCCTCTTTTGTAAGACCAACTCTGTCCCTGCACTGCTCTAAAGTTAGATTGAGGGAACAGTGTATGGTTAGGGTTAATAATATGTTCAATTTTGGTTAGCAATCATTCTGCTGGATGAATAATGGTATTGGAAACCTGTGATATTTACAAGAATATATAGGTAAAATATAACAGAAATCTAGGGAAGATTTGAAGCCAAGTAGGGCATTGGGCCCTTGAGTGGGATACTTAGCTTTGAATTATATTCTGCACAGATGTCTCAGATAAGTCAATATACAATGAAATTGGATCTTGTACCTCGGATGATTGAATAACAAACAGAACATCTAGTCATAAAGGAATAGTCCGTAGGATTACCAAGGTAGTCAGCAGGTTTATAAAGAAGAGTGAGTATAGGATTTGGACCAAAAGTTCTTTACAAATAGGGTTTCGGGTAGAGAGTGAATGTAAATGTCAGCACATGTGAAGAGTCAGTCACAATGACGAACAGGGGAAAATATGTAGGAAAGCAGACATAAATAGAGACATTAGGAAATCAGCAAAAGTATAAAGTGTGTAATTGGTTTAGACATTTTCAACAGGGTTGAGTTTGAATATATAATCTTAGGAAGAAACAAATATGTTGTCACAAATAGGATTGAATTCGAGAGCATTAGGTAACCAGGACTTGGATGTTTTTTTGTAATCCATGTTCACTTTCCATTTAGGCTTTTTTAAAATCATAAGTGTGACCATTGCATTTTGTGTCCAGAATATTATTGTGATAAAATGTATGTGTAGATCAGGTGACATGAATATTTCTTCCACCGTTTCTGGAGCAATGTTTTGTAGACGTATAATTTAGTATTTGGGGTACAAATAGGTGTACCCTGTGTCTATGAATATGCAGATTATGAATGAATAGACCATACTGTGTATAAATAATATAACTGGTTCCACTTTAAATAATGGATTGAATTGATATCTGAAAATATAAAAGAAATCTCATATTGATATGCAATCATTCATTCCAACCACTTATACATCTAATGGTAATATTAGGGTTATATTTTATCCTGAAAAGTGTGTGAGTTTTGCTTCAAACGTGATTATGGAAATCAAAAATAATGTGTTTGGAAAGAAGTATCATGAAAAGAATAGTCAAGAGACCTGGAGGAATTCATGTGTTCTGAAGCAGGAAGTGATTGAATGTGAAACACATGCATATAAATTTGCGAACTTTTGAATGAAATATATACAGTATGATGTGCATAAGCTGCAGAAATAGTAATGTAGCAGTGTTGAATAAAAATGAACATCAAAATACACATCATGTCCCCTAGGAATCTACTTGCATTGATATTAATCTGGGTCAGTTACTGTAGACATATTAGGATTTTTATGCACCATTTACTGAAGTTAGTTTTCAGTACTAGGAAACAAATATGTATTTCAGGTGGATGAATATTCTGAGAATAATCTTGTGGAAACTTGATTTTAAATCCATATAAATCGCAGAACATTATAAACAAAAAACACACACAGACATTAAAATGTAGCATAGTATATGCCAATTGAAATTCATCTTGAAATATATATCATCCACTGATCCAAAACTATTTGTTTAATGAACTTGGATTCATGAATAATGTTGTTCAACTAAGAAGCTCCCCCATAGTTTGAATTTTCTGTTCCAACAGTGTTTAGGAGGAGTGATCTCCTAAATGTGTATGCAAATATGTGCTACACAAAAATATTTCCACTCTCATCCAGAACAATGACTTGATATTACCTTCGCCCCAAGAAAGACACAATTGGAATAGAAGAGTTAGAAATTCTGTGAATACATATCTGGAATTAAAATGCTCGGGAGTTCACAACATTGGAGTTTGCAGAGGAGTTTCCAAAAGTAAGGGAGAGGCTTGATAGACCCAACCTGATTTTTTATTAAAATTGGGAACCATCTTGCCACAAAGCCATGAAAAGATAATTTTGGCTTTACTCTAAATTACTGCAAATTCTGAACCTGCTTGGAACGCCTGCCCGTGCCTTGAACTCATCCACACCTGGCTCTCTGACCAGATAACAGTACTTTCTGAAACTTTAGTGACACCTCATAAATATTGGCCTTCCCTGGCCAGACAACAACCCTCTCTGAGGCCCTAATGGTCCTCATTATTTCTGATATTGGGGCCAGCAAAAAAAAAAATGTAAACTACCATTAGTGTGATGCTTTCAAAGTTTTGTTATCTGTAACTACCCGTTTGTGTAACTTTCTGGGCTATATAGCTGGGCTGTAGGAAAGGTGGGGTTGCTGTCTTGTTCCCGCCATTTTGGGAAGGAGAGGCAGCCCAGCCTGTTGAAATAATAAGCTTGTCTTAATTTGATTTTAATTGGAGTCAGTGGTCTTTTCTTGCATCCTAGTCCAAAATTTTGGAGTTCCCCAGTGAGATGACCCTGCCCGAGCAGATCACAAAACCAGACTGCTGAAAATTCTGAAGCTGGCCTTCCCTCCAGGGCACTGGGCTGGAGAACCACTCTAGGAGGTGCACAACTTGAGATGTTCCAAGGCCTTGGAGTGAGCCCTCAGTCTGGGGAGCACTGCAGTGAACCACCACACTAAAACTATTATCAAGCCCCTGGTGGAGGAGGCCTCCATAGGTAAGTGGCGCCTTTATAACATCTGATATCTGGTTAAGGGAGATCTCTTCTGATGACAGAGAGGTGGCCTGGGGAGGCTCACATACACTCCTGTCCAGGACAGTAATGAGAATCATGCTGTCCTCTGTTCTGTTCTGTAGGGAATTCCTCTGGAAGGGTAGAGAGGTGCCCATGGGCACACACACGCTCCTACCCTGGAGTTTTAGCAAGATGTTGCATTGCTCCTCTGTTTTTCTGTTTCGGCACCAGGATTCTGTTTTTCTGTGTTTTGTTCTGTGGTCTATATGTTTTTTGTTGTTTTTTTTTGTGCGTTTTTTTGTTTGATTTCTGTGGTAAAATTTTAAGGATATTGGACGTGAAAAAGGGTAACAAAGCAAGTAAGCCTGACACCCTTTCGACTGTGTTTTAAGGAACTGTGATGAACTTTACCCACCTTTGTTAAGCAGGAAGAAAGAAGCCCCTAGCTGGCTGCCTGGAGCACACCCACTGCACAGGGCAATGCCTGCTGGGGAACGAAGAACTGAGTATACCCCAGGTTAACAAGTGAAACTCTTTAAAATCCCTTGTCCCTCCAGATCATGAGAGTCACAACCTTTTGGCAGAGTCCCCTTGTTTTTCCTTTGTTAGCAAAGCAATAAACCTCCATTTTCTTTTTCTCAAAACCCTGTCCTCATTATTAAATTAGCATTAATTTGCTTGAGGGTCAGAAACCGAAGTTTAAGTTACAAATTTTGATACCCGGCCCCGTCCCAGAACTTTTTGAGAGCTGACGACTGAAATGTTAGGAGATGGTGCATGCTTGGAGTGGACCCGAAACAGAAGAGCTAATCCTGTAAGTAAAAGGAGGGACTGAGGGACCCCAGCAACTGCCAAAGCCCTGTTGCTTCAGGGAATTCCCTCCTTCCTTCCCTGCACTGTAAGAATTATGACACCTCTGTCTTCTTTTAAAAGAGAAAAATAAAAAGGGGACACTAAATGCAGTAAAGTCACCATGGAGACCCTTGATTTTACATTTCAGGTAGCTTCTCTGTGAAAACATCTGGTCCCCTTGTGGGGACATCTGTGGTGCCACTGGTGCAGGAGATTTTTCTCTTATCTGCTCTGTTTTAAAGGCTTCTGTCTGTCAGCCATATTCTGGAGTTCCTTTCTGTCTGTCTTGTGCCTTTGTTTTTGGCACTTTAAGACATGTGCAATAATGTGTTTATATTATAAATTGTTTCTTGAGAATGATCTTAGCTGAATGTGTGTCTAAATGATGATGTTTTATTGTAATAATCTGGTATCTGAATGCGTTTTTTGAAGCATTGCACAATATTGCAGTTAAAAGTCGGGTTTAGGTAATTCTTTAGTTTTTGATTTCAGATAATTCATGCCAGAGAACTTAAATACTTAGGATGGAAAACTAAAGAACTCTACTTCCAAGTTGGCAAGTAACTTCCCAATCATGCAGTCTTTTTTTCTCCAATTCTGAATTGGGTAGCCTGGGAAAATGTCACTGTGTTTACCAGTGCATTAATTTGGACAAGGATAGTAAATCATAGTATGATATCTGTTGACAAAACAAGATGTAAAGATATAAAATTTTGTGAATTGTATCTTAAACTTGTAGCATAATTTTCAACATCCTAACCAGAAAATTATGGTTAAAATGCCTTAGGCCTGAGGTGTCTGCTCAGAATAGCAGTTTTTTCCTGCTCCTTCCAGACCTCAGCCAGGACTTCTGTTGAAATGCAAATGAAAGTCTCCTGTAAGCTCAGTAGGAGACTGATCTGAGGCCTAAGGGAAAAAAATGGTAAATTGTATGGTATTTACTAATTACCGGCCAGTCATTTTTTCTAGGACTCATAATTTTTTCTTAGATTCTTTTTTTTTTTGAGTTTATGATTTTGATCCTACAGACCTAGGTTAATGTTTTTCTGATCAGTTTTATCTTTGACCAACTGTGGAGTTTTAAAAACATTGCAATGGTGATTTCACCTGTGAAAAGCTACAAGGCCTTCACTATTATTAGGTGTGCACACTTTTGTTATGTGTTTTATGTCTCTCTCTCTCTCTCTCTCTCTCTCTCTCTCTCTCTCTATATATATATATATATATATATATATATATATATATATATACACATATGTCCGTATATCATTCAAATGATACACAAATTAACATATATAAGGAGCACTCATATAAAAAAGCGCTCATAAAAACAAATTTTAAAAAGTGGACCACAGATCTTTAATTCACGTGGTTTAAATGTTTCAATTTAGATTGGATAAACAGATAAATATAAATGTCTTCAAATTTATGCCTATAAGTTTTTCTAGGTGTTCAAAAATCTAATAAAATATTATTGTCTACCAAAGGTCTATATGACTTTGTTCTAGGACTTTTCCTTCAACCAAAAAATGGTTTACACTGTTCAATACATTTGTCTAATATTTTGATTAAAAAGTAAAGTAAATTTGATTTGGATTTACTCATTCATGAGTGTTTTTGTTTGATATCTGATTGATATACTAAGGTCTATCAATTTTTAGTACAAAATCTGTATAAAATGTTTACAATCTTATACAGACTTTCTACTAAAGTCTGTGTAAGATTGTAAAAATTAGTCATGTGTTAAAGAGACAAAAATTTCTTAAAACATAAGATTACTCATAACATTGTGTTTATTAAGTCTTATTTTTTCCAGAGCAAGCAACCATAAAAATTAAACAACTGTTTAAAACAGAACTGTTATTTTAGAGCACTGTACTGCCATTTCTTTAAAAGATAAACTTGGTAAATGTAGAAACATCAATGTAACTGTGATGCTATTAATGTGCTCATATCTTCCAGTTATACAACTCGATAAGGTAGAAACATTAAAAGAGCATTATATCAAGCTGGTGTTCTGAAGTTGTATGGTAAATAAAATATATATTGGGGATTTATTTACCTGTTATCAATAAGATATGTAAAGTTTTATGTTACACTTTACATTGTACAACAATTTAAATGTATTTTTAAATTAATGAGAGCCTAATCTATTTGAATGTTAAAAACATTCAGCCATTCTTTAATTCATGTTTCAAAAGTGATATTATATGGTGTTAGCTAATGTTCATGTGACCTCAAACAATTTATGTAAACTTTGTAAAAGGATATTAAAAAATGAAGATCAGCTTTAGAACTAAAACACTTATGATTTATAAAGAGCCCTGTCTTACCTGAGATAAGGCTCTGTGTCCCATCTTACTACATGTGAGAATGACTACGAAAGCAGTAGGTCAGATTTTATTTCATTTAAAGTTATGTTCAAAAGTTTTGTTTTTTTTCTTTTTTTTTTCTCTCAAGTTTACTAGGTTCTCAAACAGGGAATATAAAGTAAAACTCACCCAAAAAATTCAGGGTAGCATTACATTAACTAAGTATTTTTACTCTTGTTAAAAAATTTTGTTTTTTAATTTGCTTATAAGTGATCTAAAGATTCCCTGTTGGTGTTTTAACTATGGCTGGAATCTTTCAGAATAAAATCTTGTGATATCCTGGCTTAGATTCCCAGTGCTCTGTGTAAAGTCACCCTGGGCCAAGATCTCAGATTCCAATGGTGAATCTCATGTGTGGCCTCCTGAAATCCCAACACAATTCATGGCAATACTTCTCTGAGGTCAGTTACACAACTCAGTCTCTAAGGGGAATCACAACAGAGTTCAAGCCCAGGTGGACCCAGGCATCTCTTCAAATTGCCACACAAATGATGACAATTAAAACCAAAACACTCTCACATGGCCCTCTTCATCTTTTTATATAGACACTAATCATAACCTCTAGCTGGAGGTTTCCATGAGGGGCACAGCCCAAGACAGTGTCAAAAATAATCCTCCTTGTCCCTCATTTGCCTAAAGTCAGGGTGGCCTGGACAACCTTAGTGTGAACCAGAAGTGATCAAATAGGCCTGCCGTTAATACTACTCCACCTCTCAAATTTGAGGCCTACTGACTGTGGGGTATAGATTTTTAGTGTGAATTGGAGTTATAAGAAAACCCAAGCACCTATTGTCTCCCCTCTGCAGCCCTTTGAAGAACTTATTTGACACAAATAATCCCTATTCTCACTTGATGGAGGTCAGGAATCTTACAGAGGAAGTCGAGAGGCTTCATCCACAATGACTGATCTTTTTTCCATTTAGGTTTTGGATGCCCACATGGGATCTTTCTTTAGATTCATCAGGTGCTGAAAATCTAAACCACAGGCTCACACAGGGCCAAGAGGCTGATTCAGATACATCCATTTCCAAAGCAATGAAGCAAAGAGCCACAGGTGATGCCCATTCATTTCCATTTGAAAACTGTTTTCTTCAGGCTTCACAAAGGGGTGGCCTGAGGCAAAGACCTTTCTGACATTCAGAGCAACAGAACAATAGGTAATCAAAAGGCCCCAAGCAGGGTTTCTCCACGGAGACTTTCCTTGTTACTCTAATATGTGAGTTTTCTGAGTTGCTCGCCATTCCCTTCAGCTATCCAGTACATGGCCATGTCACAGAGCTTGGAGGTGGTACATATCTTGTACAAAAATACATGATACTAATCTTGAGAGTGGCCAGAATTCATGAAAAAATGGAAAATTAGGTAGATAGCAGGTGTTGCCCATGGATAAGGCAAGCCTCAGTCCATTCATTAATTGGAAAGGATGCATGCTGGGAAGCTTTCTACTAGACAGGACACACCCAATGAGCTATTTTTTTCTAATATCCACAAAGAAAAACACAGTGGGATACACGGACATAGAAACAGTCTCCTTGTCAAATGACTTACTGGAAACAGTCCACTCCAATCCAAACAAACCTCCTTTTTTACCTATTCTCAGAACATGGAAAAAAACCACAAACACAAACCAACACCCACAAATGCAACTCCTTCCCCCAAGTAGGTCTGTCACTGTCTGGAGTGTCCTCTGACTGGTAGGCCATATGATGTTCCCCACAAATGGCCTTTCTGTCTCAGATCTGGTCTCCTTGGTCAACTCTGTGAAGTTGTCAGGAGGCAGTG
This sequence comes from Callospermophilus lateralis, assembly GCF_048772815.1. Lineage (NCBI taxonomy): Eukaryota > Metazoa > Chordata > Mammalia > Rodentia > Sciuridae > Callospermophilus > Callospermophilus lateralis. The sequence continues at coordinate 63,547 of NW_027513213.1, read as the reverse complement.
GTGAGCCAATTCCTGTCCTCTCAGGAAAGACCCCTCTTCAGAGCTTTCTTAGTATTTGGCAACCCTTACATCAGTAGGTACCAAGAAAGACTGACTCTGTCCTTAGTAAATCCAAACAAGTGAGCCCACTGCGACTGGGACTTGGACTGGCTCTGGTGCCTGGCTTCCTGGATCACAAAATTCAGAGAGTTCCATGGCCAAGGAAATGAGGTGAGGTCACTACCTTCAGGAAATAAATGAGGTCCCTGTCTTGGCCACTACTTTGTCCTAACAGTTGCATCCTAGTGTCTCCTGACATGGAGGCTGCCCTACTTCCTGTGATACTTTCACATGTTAGAATGGTATAGAAACCATAGTCACCTGGGAACAGATCTCCACACAGGCCTGCTTTGGTCCATCTTCCCTGCATTAAGAATAGAGAGGCTGACTCAGACACATCCTTTCATCCTGACCATGTTGTTTGCCATGGAATATGACTTTTGTTCTCTCAGGTCTTTCATAGCTGCCTACATCTTCTCCAGGGATTATTTCTGCATGGATTTTGAGGTACTCAGCAGGTGGAAGATCTCCTAACTTCCTGTATTGTAATATCAACTTTATCCCTGCTCTTCTGTAAAGTGAGATTGAGGGAACATTGTATGGTTAGGGTTAATAGCATGTTCCATTTGGCTTAGGAATCATTCTGCTGGATGAATAATGGTATTGGGAACCAGCAATATTTATAAGAATATGGAGGTAAAATATAAGTATGAAAACAGAAATCTAGGTAATATTTGAAGCCCAGAAGGATTTGGGCTCTTGATTGGGATCCTTAGCTTGAGTAATGTTTTGCACCGAGATCGATGCAAATCGATATACAATGGCATAAGACCCTGTACCTCAGATGATTGAATGTAGAAGAGAACATCCAGTGAAAAAGGGATAGTGTGTAGGATTAGAAAGATAGTCAGTAGGTTTAGGAGGAAGAGTGAGTCTAGGATTTGGACCAAAAGTTCTTTAGCAATAGGTTTCGGTTAGAGAGTGAATATAAATGGCACCATATGTGAAAAGTTGGGCACAATGATGAACTGGGAAAAATATGTAGGAAGGCAGACATCAATAGAGACATTAGGAAATCAGGCAAAGTATAACGTGAGTGATAAGATTTGACATTTTCAACAGGGTTGAGGTTGAATACATAATCTTAAAAAGAAAGAAAAATGTAGTCACCAATTGGATTGACATTTGAGAGCATTAGGCAAACTGGACATGGATGTTTTTAGTAATCCCTGTTCACATTCCATTGAGGCTTTATTGCAATCATAATGGTGACCTTTGCATTTTGTGTCCAGAATATTACTGTGATAATATGTATATGTAGATCAGGTGACATGAGTATTTCTTCCACCTTTTCTGGGAGCAATATTTTGAAAACATATAAATTAGTACTGGGGATACTAAGAGGTTTACCCTGTGTTGATGAATATAGAGATGATGCATTAATAGACCATACTGTGAAAAAATTATGTGACTGGTTCCAAATTTACATAATGGATTGTTTTAATATCTGAAAATATAGACGAAATCATATATTGATATATGTACATTCATTCCAACAAGTTATATATCTAATGGTATTATTAGGGTTACCGTTTATCATGAATAGTGTGTGAGTTTTGCTTCAAAAATGATAATGGAATCGAAAATAATGTGTTTAGAAAGAAGTCTAGTGAAAAGACCAGTCAAGAAACATAGAGGAATATATGTGTTCCAAAGGAGGAAGTGATTCAAAGTAAACCAAATATTTATAAATTTGTGAACTTGTGAATGAAAGGATATATTTTATGATGTGCATAAACTGAATAAATAATAACACACCAAGTTTGAATAAAAATGAACTTTAAAAAACACATCATATCCAATAGGAATGTATTTGCATTGATGTTAAACTTGGTCAGTTAGTCTAGAAATATTAGGATTTGTAAGAACCCTTCCCTGAATTTAGTTTTCAATACTAGGAAACAAATATGTATTTCAGTGGATGTATATTTCTGAGAATAAACTTGTTAAAAGTTGATTATAAATACACATATATGAATATGAATGAATTCAGGTGGTGTATAAGAAGACATATATTTCATATTTTGGAAAATCTGGAGACTATATATATATATATATATATATATATATATATATATATATATATATATATATAGAGAGAGAGAGAGAGAGAGAGAGAGAGAGAGAGAGAGACAAACACACACACATTATAATGTCGCAATATATATGTCAATCGAAATTCATCATGAAAAATAACTCATCCGCATATCCCAAAATATTCATTTTACTGAACATGGATGTATGTATAATGTTGTTCATCTAGGAAGCTCACCCATGGGTTGAATTTTCTGTACCAACAGCGTTTAGGAGGAGTGATCTCTTCTCACAAATAGTATCTGCCAAGTCAGCCACCTTACAAGAATGTACGTGTGAAACCAGGTAGGATTCTATTTGTGCATATAAAAATACATGTGCTTAATAGGCTACAGAGAAAGGGAGACAGGAATTCATATATTTCTTAACTTTAAAAACACATGGAATAGTGTGTAGTGTCCGTCTTTATCCCTTTTGATTAACTTTGGCTTAAAAAAAAGAATTTTATTGAGAATTTTTGTATATATCTTTGTCAGGAATTTTGCTCTGAAGATTTCTTTCCTTGATGTGTCTTTGTCTGATTTTGGTATGTGAGTGATAATAGCCTCATGGAATGAGTTTGGAGGAGTTCCATCCTTTTCTATTTTATGGAATAATTTGAGGAGTATTGTGATGAATGCTTCTTTGAAGGTCTTGTAGAACATGGCTGAGAATCTGTCTGTTCCTGGGCTTTGCTTGATTGGTAGGCTGTTGACAGCAACTTCTATTTCATTGCTTGAAATTGATTTGTTTAAATTGTTCACGTCCTACTAATTAAGTTTGGGTATATCTCTAAAATTTTATTGATGTCATCATGGTATTTTAATTTATTAGACTATAAATTTTCAAATTAGTTTTCAATTATTCTCTGTATTTTAGTTGTGTACTCTGTAAAAGTTCCTTTATGATCCTTAATTTTAGTAATTTGAGGTTTTTTTTCTTCATTAGCTTGGTTAAGGAAGTGTCAACTTTATTTATTTTTCAAAGATTAAATTTTGTGTTGTGTCAAAAAAAATAACACATGGAAAATTATTTCAATAAATTGAATAGATTTATAACTCCTACCTTATATTATGCAAAAGGCAAGTCCAACTATACACCATGTCTCTTCTGAAATGCTTGTATCTATTCTGTTTGGGTTCTTTTTCTCCATTATATTAGTATTAGTGGTAAGAGTCTCGTAGGGTATATGAATGTTTCTGAGAATAATCTTGTGAAAAGATAATTATAAATCCACATTCATGAATATGAAAAATTTAGGAAGTGCAAAATAAGACACATATATTTCATACTTTGAAAAATTTGGAGAGTATATCTATATTTATATCTATATATCTATATCTATATCTATCTATCTATATATATATATATATATATACACACACACACACACACACACACACACAACACTCACAGACATTAAAAAGTACCAATATAAATGCCAATCGAAATTCATCAGTAAATATATATCATCCACAAATGCAAAAAATATTTATTTTACTAAACATGAGTTTATATATAATGTTTTTCTAATAGGATGCTCTCCTATAGGTTGAATTTTCATTTCCAAAAGCATTTAGGAGGAGTGAACTCTTCTCACAATTTGTATCTGCCAAGACAGCCACCTCACAAAAATGTACGTGTGATACCTGGTAGGATTCTATATATGCATATAAATATACATGTGTGAATAGGCTACAGAAAAGGGAAACAAGAATTCACATATTTGTAAAGTTTAAAAACACATGGACAATATTACAATTAAAATTTGACTAGATTTATAACTCCAACCTTATATAAGGCAAATTTCAAGTCCAACTCTACAACATGTCTCCTCTGAAGTGCTTGTATTTCTATTGTGTTGGGTTAATTTTCACGATTATATTAGGATGAATAGTCTGAGTCTACTAGGTATGGGTTATTGTCAGGGATTCAGAACTTCGAATGACAAATTGGAAAATGAATCCAATGTGTATGTAAATATACGCTGCACAAATATCCTCCCGCTCTCATCCAGAACAATGCCTTGACATTACCTTCACCACAAGTAAGACACAACTAGAGGAGAAGAGTTACAAAATCAGTGAATACATATCTGGAATGGAAAATGCTAAGGAGTTCACATTCTGGAGGCGGTAGAGGAGTTTCAAAAAGTAAGGGACAGGGTAAACACTCCAGAAACATGGAGCTCTGCTGGCCTAAAAACTTTTTGAGAAACTGCCTCTGAGCTTCCGCACTTGAAATATATGTTGTTTTCAGGAGATTTGGATTCCTTTGTAGTGAGACCATCAAAGCTGGGTCTACATCTATGTGACCTGGAGGACATGGTTTCTTATTTTCCAATGAACAAGATGAAGCAGTGCTGAATCCTCTCTTTGTAAGTAAACTGAGGCCACTGGGGACTAAGTGTCTCCCCGTGTGGACTGTGAAGCCATTTGGTCCTCCTCCATTTTTTGTGGAGTTTTTGCTGCTGCACTGTGAGTTTGGTAGTTGTTTCACGAAATACTAGGAGCTAAACTGGGACACAGTGCTGGAGGGAGTTCTGTCACGTGTGGTGGGTCAGGGTCTGCAAGAGAATGCACCAACTAGGCTTCTATCTCTCACTGCTTTCCCCATTGCCCCCTTTACCATATCAACCTGATACTTAATTTTCCTCTGAAAACTCTCCATATAACAAGATGCCTTTACATATAAGGGTCTGCTGGCTGCACCATGTCAGTTACAAGCCATTTGGAATCCAATGGTAGATCCACAAGGCCCTTCCACGAATGTTTTATCAAACACCTCCCCACCACTGCTCTAGACCCACTACTCAGCAGGCTACAAACTACTGGCATCTCTGTTCTACACCATTTTCATGAAACTCAGTAAATCAAGGCACTGTGTGGTATAATCATGATCAGCAAAAGGACATCCAATGTTTCTCCAGTACCACCTGGTCATAGGTATTTCAAAAATTTCATGGTATTTATCTAGCCATTTTTCAAGCATGAAGTTGGAGGCACTGTGGGTTTCAATTCATTCAGCAAAGATTAAATGGTGAGGAAGCTCATTTCAATAAAATCTCTGGAGAACTCTCACAGGCAAGGCTTCCCAAAGAGTGGACAAAAGGTCACATTAGGCGAGGCCCATTGAGGTCTATAATGTGAGGTCCATGTGTGTTTTGACTCTCAACTATGGCTGCCATTTCTTTAAGGATAAAATCATGTGATATCCTTGCTGAGATTCCCAGGCGTCTGTGGAAATCCACCCGGGGCCTAGGTCTCAGTTTCCAAGAGTGACTTTCATGCATGGCCTCTTAAAATCCCAACAAAATTCATGGCAATGCTTCTCTGAGTTCAGTTCCAAAACCCAGTCTCTAAGGGGAATCACACCAGAGTTCAAGCCCACGTGGACACAGTCATTTATTCCAATGCCACGCAAATGAGCAACATTAAAACCAAAACACTCCCACATAGCCCTCATCTTATTCCATATAGTCAATCATCTTAACATCTGGCTGGAGGTTTCCATGAGGGGCGCAGCCCAAGACAGTGTCCAAAATCAGCTCGTTTGCCCCTCATTTGCCTAAAGTCAGGGTAGGCTGGACACCGTTTCTGTGAACCAGGAGTGAACAAATAAACCTGCCGTTAATACTTCTATGTTTCTCCAATTTGAGGTCTACTGATTTTAGGTATCAATTCTTTAGGTGATTTAGAGTCAAGCGAAAACACAAGCACCTCTGCAGGGCTTTGAAGAACTCATTTGACCTAAATAATCCCTATTCTCATTTGATGGAGTGCAGCAACCTAACAGAGGAAGGCAAAAGACTTCATCCAAAATGAATGATATTTTTTGCCATTGTGGTTTTGGAAGCTCACATGGGATCATTCTTAAGATCCATCAGGTGCTGAGAATCTATGCTACAGCCACACACAGGTCCAAGAGGCTGATAAAGACACATCCCTTTCCAAAGCAATTAAGCTAAGAGCCACAGGTGAGGCCCATTCATTTCCATTTGAAAACTGTTTTCTTCAGGCTTCACAAAGGGGTGGCCTGAGGCAAAGACCTTCCTGACATTCAGTGCAACACAGCAATAAGTAAGCAAAAAGCCCAAAGCAGTGTTTCTGCACTGAGACTTTCCTGGTCACACTGATATCTGAGTTTTCTGAGATGCTCGCCATTCTCTTCAACTATCCTTTATATGGCCATGTCACAGAGCTTGGAGGTGGTACATATTTTGGACACAAATCCATGAGCCTATTCTGGAGAGTGGCCAGAATTCAGGAAGAAAACAACAACTTAGAAAGATAACAGGTGTTGCACATCGATAAGACAAGGTGCAGTCCATTCATATATTGGGCAGGATGAATTATAGGGAAGATTTATACTAGACAGGACACATCCATTAATGCATTCTCTTTTCTAATGTCTACAACAACGGACACAGTGGGATACACAGAAACAGAAACACTCGCCTTGTCAAATGACTTACTAGAAACTGTCCACTCCAAACCAAACAAAACGCCTTTCCTATCTATTCTCAGAACATGAGACAAAACAACAAACCCACACCCACTCCCACAAAGGCACCTCCTGCCCCCAAGTAGGTCTTTGACTATCCGAAGTATCCTCTGACTGGTGGGCCATACTATGTTCCCTCGACATGGCCTGTCTTCTCTCAGATCATGTTTCCTTGACCAACTCTGTGAAGATGTCAGGAAAAAGTGGTTAGCCACTACCTGTTTTCTCAGGAAAGGTCCATATTCATAGCTCTCCTTGCATTTGGCCATCCTCACATCATTAGGTACCAAGAAAACTGACTCTGTTCTTGGTAAATCCAAACAAGTGAGCCCACTGGGCCTGGGACTGGGACTGCCTCTGGGTGCCTGGTTTCTTGGATACCAAGTTCAGAGAGTTCCATCACCAAGGAAATGAGGTATGTCACATTCTTTGGAACTGAATGAGGTCACTGCCTTGGCAACCACTTTGTCCTAACGGTTGCTTCCAAGGGTTACATAAGATGGAGGTTTCCCCTACTTCCTGTGACACTTTCATAAGGTAGAATGTATATCAACCATTGGCACCCTGGAACAGCTCTCCACTCAGGCCTGGATTGTTCCACCTTGTCTACAGTAAGAAGAGAGAGGCAGATTCAGACACATCCCTTCATCCTGACCAGGTTGTTTGCCATGGAAGATGACTTTTGCTCTCTCAGGTGCTTCATACCTGCCTACAACTTCTCCAGGTATCATTTGTGCATGGACATTTGAGGTTCTCATCTGGTGGAAGATCCCCAACTTTCCTGTATTGTAAGAACCCCTCTGTCCCTGCTCTTCTGTAAAATGATTGAGGGAACAGTGTATACTTGGAGTTAAAAACAGGTTTGATTTGGTGACGAATGATTCTGTGCGATGAATAATGGCAATCGGAACCTGCAATATTTACAAGAATATAGAGGTGAAATATAAGTATGAAAACAGAAATCTAGGTATGCTTTCAATCCCAGAAGGGTTTTGCCCTTGATTGGGATACTTAGCTTTGAATTATGTTCTGCAAAGATGTCTCAGATAATTCGAATTACAATGGCATAGGACGTTGTACATTGGATGATAGAATTTAGAAGAAAACATCAGGTCAAAAAGGGATATTCAGTAGGATTAGGAAGATAGTCGGTAGGTTTAGGAAGAAGAGTGAGTACAGGATTTGGACCAAAAGTTCTTTAGCAATAGACTTTTGGTTATAGAGTGAATGTAAATGTCAGCACATATAAAGAGTCAGTCACTATGTTGAACTGGGGAAAATATGTAGAAAAGCAGATATCAATAGAAACATTACGAAATCAGGCAAAGTATAAAGTGAGGGATAGAATTAGACATTTTCAACAGTGTTGAGTTTGAATATATAAATAGGAAAAAACAAATATGTAGTCACCAATAGGATTGACAATTGACAGCATTAGGCAACCTGGATATGGATGTTTTTAGAAATCCATGTTCACTTTCCATTTAGGCTTTGGTACAATCATAAGTGTGACCTTTCCATTTTTTGTCCAGAATATTACTGTGATAATGAGGTGACATGAGTATTTCTTTCACCATTTCTGGGAGCAATATATTGAAGATGTAATATTAGAATCGGGGTACAAAGAGGTGTACCCTGTTTCTATGAACATAGAAAAAAAGCATGAATAGACCATACTGTGAATAAATAATATAATTTTTTCAACTTTAAATATAGAATTGAACTGATATCTGAAAAATTAAAGGAAATCGTATATTGATATACAATCATTCATTCCAACCAGTTATATATCTATTGGAAATATTAGTGTTTTGGTTTATCATGAAGAGTGTGTGAGTTTTGCTTCAAAATGATTATGGAAATTCAAAATTATGTGTTTGGAAAGAAGTCTGATGAAAGGACCAGTCAAGAAACCCTGACAATACATGTGTTCTGAAGCAAGAAGTCATTAAAGTTGAAACAAATGCCTATTAATTTGTGAACTTGTGGATGCAATGTATATCCTATGATGTGCAAAAACTTAAGAAACAATAATGTACCAGTGTCGATTACAAATGAATGACAAATTACATATCATGACCCATAGGAGTCTTCTTGCATTGATGTTAGACTGGGTCAGTTACTGTAGAGTAATTAGGATTTGTATGCACCATTCACTGAAGTTAGGTTTCAGTACTATGAAACAAATATGTATTTCAGGTGGATGAATATTTCTGATAATAATCTTGTGAAAAGTTGATTATAAATCCACATACATGTACATGAATGAATTTAGAGAGTATATATTAGACACATTTTTTCATATTTTGAAAAATTTGGAGAGTATATATATATATCTATGTCTATACACACACACAGACACACACACACACAGACACACACACACACACACAGACACACACACACACACAACATTCACAGACATTAAAAAGTACCAATATAAATGCCAATCGAAATTCATCAGTAAATATATATCATCCACAGATGCAAAAATATTTATTTTACTGAACATGAGTTTATGCATAATTTTGTTCTACTAGGACGTTCTCCTATAGGTTGAATTTTCATTTCCAACAGCATTTAGGAGGAGTGAACACTTCTCACAATTTGTATCTGCCAAGACAGCCACCTCACAAAAATGTATGTGTGATACCTGGTAGGATTCTATATATGCATATAAATATACATGTGTGAATAGGCTACAGAAAAGGGAAATAAGAATTCACATATTTGTTAAGCTTAAAAACACATGGAGAATATTTCAATTAAAATTTGACGAGATTTATAACTCCTACCTTATATAATGCAAATGTCAAGTCCAACTATACAACATGTCTCCTCTGAAGTGCTTGTATTTCTATTGTGTTGTGTTAAATTTCCCCATTATATTAGGATGAATAGTCTGAGTCTACTAGGTAAGTTTTAGTGTCCGGGATTCAGTACTTCAAATGGAAAATTGGAAAATGAATCCAATGTGTATGTAAATATATGCTGCACAAATATCCTCACGCTCTCATCCAGAACAATGCCTTGACATTACCTTCACCCCAAGTAAGACACAATTAGAGGAGAAGAGTTACAAAATCAGTGAATACATATCTGGAATGGAAAATGCCCAGGAGTTCACAACCTTGGAGGTGGTAGAGGAGTTTCCAAAAGTAAGGGACAGGGTAAACACTCCACAAACATGGAGCTCTGCTGGCCTAAAAACTTTTTGAGAAACTGCCTCTGAGCTTCCGCACTTGAAATATATGTTGTTTTCATGAGATTTGGCTTCCTTTGTAGTGAGACCATCAAAGCTGGGTCTGCATCTATGTGACCTGGAGGACATGGTTTCTTATTTTCCAATGAACAAGATGAAGCAGTGCTGAATCCTCTCTTTATAGGTAAACTGAGGCCACTGGGGACTAAGTGTCTCCCCGTCTCCCCGTGTGGACTGTGAAGCCATTTGGTCCTCCTCCACTTTTTGTGGTTTTTAGGCTGCTGCACTGTGAGTTTGGTATTTGTTTCACGAAATACTAGCAGCTAAACTTTGACACAGTGCTGGAGGGAGTTCTGTCACGTGTGGTGGGTCAGGGTCTGCAAGAGAATGCACCAACTAGGCTTCTATCTCTCACAGCTTGCCCCATTGCCCCCTTGTCCATATCAACCTGATTCTTAATTTTCCTCTTAAAACTCTCCATATAACAAGATGCCTTTACATATAAGGGTCTGCTGGCAGCACCATGTCAGTTACAAGCCATTTGGAATCCAATGGTAGATCCACATGGCCCTACCACGGATGTTTTATCAAACACCTCCCCAGCACTGCTCTAGACCCACTACTCAGCAGGCTCCAACTTACTGGCATCTCTATTCTACACCATTTTCATGAAACTCAGTAAATCATGGCACTGTCTGGTATACTCATGATCAGCAATAGGACATCCAATGTTTCTCCAGTGCCACCTGGTCATAGGAATTTCAAAAATTTCATGGTATTTATCTAGCCATTTTTCAAGCATGAAGTTGGAGGCACTGTGGGTTTCAATTCATTCAGCAAAGATTAAATGGTGAGGAAGCTCAATTCAATGAAATCTCTGGAGAAATCTCACAGGCAAGGCTTCCCAAAGAATGGACAAAAGGTCACATTAGGCCAGGCCCATTGAGGTCTACAATGTGAGGTGCATGTGTGTTTTGACTCTCAACTATGGCTGCCATTTCTTTAAGAATAAAATCATGTGATATCCTTGCTGAGATTCCCAGGCCTCTGTGGAAATCTACCCGGGGCCTAGGTCTCAGTTTCCAAGAGCGACTTTCATGCGTGGCCTCTTAAAATCCCAACAAAATTCATAGCAATGCTTCTCTGAGTTCAGTTCCAAAACCCAGTGTTTAAGGGGAATCACACCAGAGTTCAAGCCCACGTGGAACCAGTCATTTTTTCCAATGCCACACAAATGACCAACATTAAAACCAAAACACTCCCACATGACCCTCACCTTATTCCATATAGTCAATCATCTTAAACTCTGGCTGGAGGTTTCCATGAGGGGTGCAGCCCAAGACAGTGTCCAAAATCAGCTCGTTTGCCCCTCATTTGCCTAAAGTCAGGGTAGCCTGGAAACCGTTGCTGTGAACCAGGAGTGAACAAATAAGCCTGCCGTTAATACTTCTATGTTTCTCCAATTTGAGGGCTACTGATTTTAGGTATCGATTCTTTAGGTGATTTAGAGTCATGCGAAAACACAAGCACCTCTGCAGGGCTTTGAAGAACTCATTTGACTCACAGAATACCTATTCATATTTGTTGGAGTGCAGGAACCTAACAGAGGAAGGCTAGAGTCTTCATCCACAATGAATGATATTTTTTGCCATTCTGGTTTTGGAAGCTCACATGGGATCATTCTTAAGATCCATCAGGTGCTGAGAATCTAAGTCACAGCCACACACAGGACCAAGAGGCTGATAAAGACACATCCCTTTCCAAAGCAATTAAGCAAAGAACCACAGGTGAGGCCCATTCATTTCCATTTGAAAACTGTTTTCTTCAGGCTTCACAAAGGGGTGGCCTGAGGCAAAGAACTTCCTGACATTCAGTGCAACACAACAATAAGTAAGCAAAAAGCCCAAAGCAGTGTTCTGCACTGAGACTTTCCTGGTCACACTGATATCTGAGTTTTCTGAGATGCTCGCCATTCTCTTCAACTATCCTTTACATGGCCATGTCACAGAGCTTGGAGGTGATACATATTTTGGACACAAATCCCTGAGCCCATTCTGGAGAGTGGCCAGAATGCAGGAAGAAAACAACAACTTAGAAAGATAGCAGGTGTTGCACATCGATAAGACAAGCTGCAGTCCATTCATATATTGGGCAGGATGAATTATACGGAAGATTTATACTAGACAGGACACATCCATTAATGCATTCTCTTTTCTAATGTCTACAACAACGGACACAGTGGGATACACATAAACAGAAACACTCGCCTTGTCAAATGACTTACTAGAAACTGTCTGCTCCAAACCAAACAAACAGCCTATTGGATCTATTCTCAGAACATGAGACAATACAACAAACCCACACCCACTCCCACAAAGGCACCTCCTTCCCCCAAGTAGGTCTGTGACTATCCAGAGTGTCCTCTGACGGGTGGGCCATACTATGTTCCCCCGAAATGGCCTGTCTTCTCTCAGATCTTGTTTCCTTGACCAACTCTGTGAAGATGTCAGGAAAAAGTGGTTAGCCACTACCTGTTTTCTCAGGAAAGGTCCATCTTCAGAGCTCTCCTGGCATTTGGCCATCCTCACATCATTAGGTACCAAGAAAACTGACTATGTCCTTGGTAAATCCAAACAAGTGAGCCCACTGGGCCTGGGACTGGGACTGCCTCTGGGTGCCTGGCTTCTTGGATACCAAGTTCAGAGAGTTCCATCACCAAGGAAATGAGGTATGTCACATTCTTTGGAACTGAATGAGGTCACTGCCTTGGCAACCACTTTGTCCTAACAGTTGCTTCCAAGGGTTACATAAGATGGAGGTTTCCCTACTTCCTGTGACACTTTCATAAGGTAGAATGTATATCAACCATTGGCACCCGGGAACAGCTCTCCACTCAGGCCTGGATTGTTCCACCTTGTCTACAATAAGAAGAGAGAGGCAGATTCAGACACATCCCTTCATCCTGACCAGGTTGTTTGCCATGGAAGTTGACTTTTGCTCTCTCAGGTGCTTCATACCTGCCTACAACTTCTCCAGGTATCATTTGTGCATGGACATTTGAGGTTCTCATCTGGTGGAAGATCCCCAACTTTCCTGTATTGTAAGAACCCCTCTGTCCCTGCTCTTCTGTAAAATGATTGAGGGAACAGTGTATACTTGGGGTTAAAAACAGGTTTGATTTGGTGACGAATGATTCTGTGCGATGAATAATGGGATTGGGAACCTGCAATATTTACAAGAATATAGAGGTGAAATATAAGTGTGAAAAAAGAAATCTAGGTATGCTTTGAAGCCCAGAAGGGTTTTGCCCTTGATTGGGATACTTAGCTTTGAATTATGTTCTGCAAAGATGTCTCAGATAATTTGATATACAATGGCATAGAACCTTGTACATTGAATGATTGAATTTAGAAGAGAACATCCAGTCAAAAAGGGATATTCAGTAGGATTAGGAAGATAGTCGGTAGGTTTAGGAAGACGAGTGAGTATAGGATTTGGACCAAAAGTTCTTTAGCAATAGACTTTTGGTTATAGAGTGAATGTAAATGTCAGCACATATGAAGAGTCAGACACTATGTTGAACTGGGGAAAATATGTAGAAAAGCAGATATCAATGGAAACATTACGAAATCAGGCAAAGTATAAAGTGAGGGATAGAATTAGACATTTTCAACAGGGTTGAGTTTCAATATATAAATTAGGAAAAAACAAATATGTAGTCACCAATAGGAGTGACAATTGACAGCATTAGGCAACCTGGACATGGATGTTTTTAGAAATCCATGTTCACTTTCCATTTAGGCTTTGGTACAATCATAAGTGTGACCTTTCCATTTTTTGTCCAGAATATTACTGTGATAATGAGGTGACATGAGTATTTCTTTCACCATTTCTGGGAGCAATATATTGAAGATGTAAAATTAGAATCGGGGGTGCAAATAGGTGTACCCTGTTTCTATGAACATAGAGAAAAACCACAAATAGACCATACTGTGAATAAATAATATAACTTTTTTGAACTTTAAATAATGAATTGAACTGATATCTGAAAAATAAAAGGAAATTGTATATTGATATACAATCATTCATTCCAACCAGTTATATATCTAATGGAAATATTAGTGTTTTGGTTTATCATGAAGAGTGTGTGAGTTTTGCTTCAAAATGATTTTGGAAATTCAAAATAATGTGTTTGGAAAGAAGTCTCATGAAAAGACAAGTCAAGAAACCCTGACAATACATGTGTTCTGAAGCAAGAAGTGATTAATGTTGAAACAAATGCCTATTAATTTGTGAACTTGTGGATGAAATGTATATCCTATGATGTGCAAAAACTGAAGAAACAATAATGTACCAGTGTCGAATACAAATGAATGACAAATTACATATCATGTCCCATAGGAGTCTACTTGCATTGATGTTAGACTGGGTCAGATACTGTAGAATAATTAGGATTTGTATGCACCCTTCACTGAAGTTAGTAGTCAGTACTAGGAAACAAATATGTATTTCAGGTGGATGAATATTTCTGATTATAATCATGTGAAAAGTTGATTATAAATCACCATACATGAACATGAATGAATTTATAGAGTGTGTACTAGACACATATATTTCATATTTGGAAAAATTTGGAGAGTATATCTATATCTATATCTATACACACACATACACACACACGCACACACACACACACAACACTCACAGACATTAAAAAGTACCAATATAAATGCCAATCGAAATTCATCAGTAAATATATATCATCCACAGATGCAAAAATATTTATGTTACTGAACATGAGTTTATGTATAATGTTGTTCTTCTAGGACGCTCTCTTATAGGTTGAATTTTCATTTCCAACAGCATTTAGGAGGAGTGAACACTTCTCACAATTTGTATCTGCCAAGACATCCACCTTACAAAAATGTACGTGTGATACCTGGTAGGATTCTATATATGCATATAAATATACATGTGTGAATAGGCTACAGAAATTGGAAACAAGTATTCACATATTTGTTAAGTTTAAAAACACATGGAGAATATTTCAATTAAAATTTGACTAGATGTATAACTCCTACCTTATATAATGCAAATGTCAAGTCCAACTATAGAACATGTCTCCTCTGAAGTGCTTGTATTTCTATTGTGTTGGGTTAATTTTCCCCATTATATTAGGATGAATAGTCTGAGTCTACTAGGTATGGGTTAGCGTCAGGGATTCAGTACTTCGAATGAAAAATTGGAAAAAGAATCCAATGTGTATGTAAATATATGCTGCACAAATATCCTCCCGCTCTCATCCAAAACAATGCCTTGACATTACCTTCACCCCAAGTAAGACACAATTAGAGGAGAAGAGTTACACAATCAGTGAATACATATCTGGAATGGAAAATGCTCAGGAGTTCACAACCTTGGAGGTGGTTTAGGAGTTTCCAAAAGTAAGGGACATGGTAAACACTCCACAAACATGTAACTCTGCTGGCCTAAAAACTTTTTGAGAAACTGCCTCTGAGCTTCCGCACTTGAAATATATGTTGTTTTCATGAGATTTGGCTTCCTTTGTAGTGAGACCATCAAAGCTGGGTCTGCATCTATGTGACCTGGAGGACATGGTTTCTTATTTTCCAATGAACAAGATGAAGCAGTGCTGAATCCTCTCTTTATAGGTAAACTGAGGCCACTGGGGACTAAGTGTCTCCCCGTCTCCCCGTGTGGACTGTGAAGCCATTTGGTCCTCCTCCACTTTTTGTGGTTTTTAGGCTGCTGCACTGTGAGTTTGGTATTTGTTTCACGAAATACTAGCAGCTAAACTGGGACACAGAGCTGGAGGGAGTTGTGTCACGTGTGGTGGGTCAGGGTCTGCAAGAGAATGCACCAACTAGGCTTCTATCTCGCACAGCTTGCCCCATTGCCCCCTTGTCCATATCAACCTGATTCTTAATTTTCCTCTTAAAACTCTCCATATAACAAGATGCCTTTACATATAAGGGTCTGCTGGCAGCACCATGTCAGTTACAAGCCATTTGGAATCCAATGGTAGATCCACATGGCCCTACCACGGATGTTTTATCAAACACCTCCCCAGCACTGCTCTAGACCCACTACTCAGCAGGCTCCAACTTACTGGCATCTCTGTTCTACACCATTTTCATGAAACTCAGTAAATCAAGGCACTGTCTGGTATACTCATGATCAGCAATAGGACATCCAATGTTTCTCCAGTGCCACCTGGTCATAGGAATTTCAAAAATTTCATGGTATTTATCTAGCCATTTTTCAAGCATGAAGTTGGAGGCACTGTGGGTTTCAATTCATTCAGCAAAGATTAAATGGTGAGGAAGCTCAATTCAATGAAATCTCTGGAGAAATCTCACAGGCAAGGCTTCCCAAAGAATGGACAAAAGGTCATATTAGGCCAGGCCCATTGAGGTCTACAATGTGAGGAGCATGTGTGTTTTGACTCTCAACTATGGCTGCCATTTCTTTAAGAATAAAATCATGTGATATCCTTGCTGAGATTCCCAGGCCTCTGTGGAAATCTAACCGGGGCCTAGGTCTCAGTTTCCAAGAGCGACTTTCATGCGTGACCTCTTAAAATCCCAACAAAATTCATAGCAATGCTTCCTTGACTTTCAGTTCCAAAACCCAGTGTTTAAGGGGAATCACACCAGAGTTCAAGCCCACGTGGAACCAGTCATTTTTTCCAATGCCACACAAATGACCAACATTAAAACCAAAACACTCCCACGTGGCCCTCACCTTATTCCATATAGTCAATCATCTTAAACTCTGGCTGGAGGTTTCCATGAGGGGTGCAGCCCAAGACAGTGTCCAAAATCAGCTCGTTTGCCCCTCATTTGCCTAAAGTCAGGGTAGCCTGGACACCGTTGCTGTGAACCAGGAGTGAGCAAATAAGCCTGCCGTTAATACTTCTATGTTTCTACAATTTGAGGGCTACTGATTTTAGGTATCGATTCTTTAGGTGATTTAGAGTCATGCGAAAACAAAAGCACCTCTGCAGGGCTTTGAAGAACTCATTTGACTCACAGAATCCCTATTTATATTTGTTGGAGTGCAGGAACCTAACAGAGGAAGGCAAGAGTCTTCATCCACAATGAATGATATTTTTTGCCATTTAGTTTTGGAAGCTCACATGGGATCATTCTTAAGATCCATCAGGTGCTGAGAATCTAAGTCACAGCCACACACAGGACCCAGAGGCTGATATAGACACATCCCTTTCCAAAGCAATTAAGCAAAGAACCACAGGTGAGGCCCATTCATTTCCATTTGAAAACTGTTTTCTTCAGGCTTCACAAAGGGGTGGCCTGAGGCAAAGACCTTCCTGACATTCAGTGAAACACAACAATAAGTAAGCAAAAAGCCCAAAGCAGTGTTTCTGCACTAAGACTTTCCTGGTCACACTGATATCTGAGTTTTCTGAGATGCTCGCCATTCTCTTCAACTATCCTTTACATGGCCATGTCACAGAGCTTGGAGGTGGTACATATTTTGGACACAAATGCCTGAGCCCATTCTGGAGAGTTCCCAGAATTCAGGAAGAAAACAACAACTTAGAAAGATAGCAGGTGTTGCACATCGATAAGAAAAGCTGCAGTCCATTCATATATTGGGCAGGATGAATTATAGGGAAGATTTATACTAGACAGGACACATCCATTAATGCATTCTCTTTTCTAATGTCTACAACAACGAACACAGTGGGATACACATAAACAGAAACACTCGCCTTGTCAAATGACTTACTAGAAACTGTCTACTCCAAACCAAACAAACCGCCTTTTCGATCTATTCTCAGAACATGAGACAAAACAACAAACCCACACCCACTCCCACAAAGGCACCTCCTTCCCCCAAGTAGGTCTGTGACTATCCGGAGTGTCCTCTGACTGGTGGGCCATACTATGTTCCCCCGAAATGGCCTGTCTTCTCTCAGATCTTGTTTCCTTGACCAACTCTGTGAAGATGTCAGGAAAAAGTGGTTAGCCACTACCTGTTTTCTCAGGAAAGGTCCATCTTCAGAGCTCTCCTGGCATTTGGCCATCCTCACATCATTAGGTACCAAGAAAACTGACTCTGTCCTTGGTAAATCCAAACAAGTGAGCCCACTGGGCCTGGGACTGGGACTGCCTCTGGGTGCCTGGCTTCTTGGATACCAAGTTCAGAGAGTTCCATCACCAAGGAAATGAGGTATGTCACATTCTTTGGAACTGAATGAGGTCACTGCCTTGGCAACCACTTTGTCCTAACAGTTGCTTCCAAGGGTTACATAAGATGGAGGTTTCCCTTACTTCCTGTGACACTTTCATAAGGTAGAATGTATATCAACTATTGGCACCCGGGAACAGCTCTCCACTCAGGCCTGGATTGTTCCACCTTGTCTACAATAAGAAGAGAGAGGCAGATTCAGACACATCCCTTCATCCTGACCAGGTTGTTTGCCATGGAAGTTGACTTTTGCCCTCTCAGGTGCTTCATACCTGCCTACAACTTCTCCAGGTATCATTTGTGCATGGACATTTGAGGTTCTCATCTGGTGGAAGATCCCCAACTTTCCTGTATTGTAAGAACCCCTCTGTCCCTGCTCTTCAGTAAAATGATTGAGGGAACAGTGTATACTTGGGGTTAAAAACAGGTTTGATTTGGTGACG
Source organism: Callospermophilus lateralis (assembly GCF_048772815.1). Classification (NCBI taxonomy): domain Eukaryota; kingdom Metazoa; phylum Chordata; class Mammalia; order Rodentia; family Sciuridae; genus Callospermophilus; species Callospermophilus lateralis. The sequence goes on along the minus strand of NW_027513213.1, from coordinate 44,992 downwards.
AATGATTCTGTGCGATGAATAATGGGATTGGGAACCTGCAATATTTACAAGAATATAGAGGTGAAATATAAGTATGAAAAAAGAAATCTAGGTATGCTTTGAAGCCCAGAAGGGTTTTGCCCTTGATTGGGATACTTAGCTTTGAATTATGTTCTGCAAAGATGTCTCAGATAATTTGATATACAATGGCATAGGACCTTGTACATTGGATGATTGAATTTAGAAGAGAACATCCAGTCAAAAAGGGATATTCAGTAGGTTTAGGAAGATAGTCGGTAGGTTTAGGAAGACGAGTGAGTATAAGATTTGGACCAAAAGTTCTTTAGCAATAGACTTTTGGTTATAGAGTGAATGTAAATGTCAGCACATATGAAGAGTCAGACACTATGTTGAACTGGGGAAAATATGTAGAAAAGCAGATATCAATGGAAACATTACGAAATCAGGCAAAGTATAAAGTGAGGGATAGAATTAGACATTTTCAACAGTGTTGAGTTTCAATATATATTAGGAAAAAACAAATATGTAGTCACCAATAGGAGTGACAATTGACAGCATTAGGCAACCTGGACATGGATGTTTTTAGAAATCCATGTTCACTTTCCATTTAGGCTTTGGTACAATCATAAGTGTGACCTTTCCATTTTTTGTCCAGAATATTACTGTGATAATGAGGTGACATGAGTATTTCTTTCACAATTTCTGGGAGCAATATATTGAAGATTTAAAATTAGAATCGGGGGTACAAATAGGTGTACCCTGTTTCTATGAACATAGAGAAAAACCACAAATAGACCATACTGCGAATAAATAATATAACTTTTTTGAACTTTAAATAATGAATTGAACTGATATCTGAAAAATAAAAGGAAATTGTATATTGATATACAATCATTCATTCCAACCAGTTATATATCTAATGGAAATATTAGTGTTTTGGTTTATCATGAAGAGTGTGTGAGTTTTGCTTCAAAATGATTATGGAAATTCAAAATAATGTGTTTGGAAAGAAGTCTCATGAAAAGACCAGTCAAGAAACCCTGACAATACATGTGTTCTGAAGCAAGAAGTGATTAATGTTGAAACAAATGCCTATTAATTTGTGAACTTGTGGATGAAATGTATATCCTATGATGTGCAAAAACTGAAGAAACAATAATGTACAAGTGTCGAATACAAATGAATGACAAATTACATATCATGTCCCATAGGAGTCTACTTGCATTGATGTTAGACTGCGTCAGATACTGTAGAATAATTAGGATTTGTATGCACCCTTCACTGAAGTTAGTAGTCAGTACTAGGAAACAAATATGTATTTCAGGTGGATGAATATTTCTGATTATAATCTTGTGAAAAGTTGATTATAAATCCACATACATGAACATGAATGAATTTAGAGAGTGTATACTAGACACATATATTTCATATTTGGAAAACTTTGGAGAGTATATCTATATCTATATCTATACACACACACACACACACACACACACACACACACACACAACACTCACAGACATTATAAAGTACCAATATAAATGCCAATCGAAATTCATCAGTAAATATATATCATCCACAGATGCTTCTTCCGGAACCAAGCTCCTCTACAAACACTCCTCCCTTAACACCTGTTAGTCTAGTCTATTATAATACCCCAGAGGAAAAAGGGACTCTTGCCGCAAAATGGGAAGGCCCCTATCCTGTCATTCTCTTTACCCTTACCGCCGCCAAACTCTCCTTACCAGACAACTGTCTCACTCCCTGGATTCACATGTCTAGGTTGAAGCCACATCACCAGGAGGCCCCACCTGCTGAAGACAGGGCCACCCCAGAGGAACTCCAAGAATCACCTACTGAACCTCCCCTTTACTCCTGCTCTCCACACCCATCTCACCCATTTTAGTTGTGGCTCACACGGTTTTCCTTGCAGCCCAATTCCTCTTAAAGAAGGCACAATGAGCTCTCCCAACACCCTAGTCTTCTCTAACTGCTTGTTTTTTGTGCTCTGCTTATTTTCTGTGCTCTGTCAGGACTGGTCTTTACCCTCCTCACCTACCATGCATTTATTCACTTTTCGGGAACGATACTCAGAACATGGCATGCAGAAGGTCTGCGCAGTGGATGCAACTACGTGCTTCATCCACAACTGCACCTCTATTTCCCTAAAATTGTCACCTTCAAGGACCTTCGTCCCTGGTAGCTGGAACTGGCCTTTCATTTGCTTCCTTTTTGATCAAACAAAAGACTATTGTCATTGGTGGCCTGAGATATATAATGGGTGCCCCTATTGGTCATGCATGTTCCATGATGAACGTGGTAGCTATTCTTACCACTCATTTGGTTACCCTGAAGGGTGGACTTCTAGTTACATAAAGTGGCATAAAGGCTCTTCATCCAGTAACAATGGATGGTATACTTTAGATAAACCTGACCCCAAGGCCAAACGATGGGGCTATGTTGAGTTTGCTGTCTATGCTCGGACAACCTCAGTCAGACCCACAGGGTGGATGACTATTGGCCGCACCCTGATTACGCAACCTAAGGCAAACATCCAGGTAGTCGAACACATTAAGGACTCAGAATCAAAACTTTGAGATCATATCCATAGCTCATCCAAAGAGGATTCAGAGCCTTCAACCCTCTCAGGTCCCCCTCCCACATGGCTCAATTTGCTACACCAAACTTTTTGATTATTAAACTCCACCCCTCTTTCTGTGCCTACTTCTCAGTGCTTTCTCTGTGCTTCACTTAGTCGTCCACTTCTAGCAGCAGTCCCATTAGCGGCAGGAAATATTCCAGCAAAACCCTACAATTTCTCTAAAAAGGACAACCCCTACATGTGACACGTATCCCACTGTGGGAAAGTTATTCCACCAATACTTTATTTCCTTTCATCTGTTTCCACCTGCCAATAATGAATCCTTTACCCATTTGTTCCTTGAGCTACAGCACCCCATAGAGCCCTGTGTTTATGCAACCTGGACATTTCCTCTGGTGTAATGGTTCTTTAAGTACCTCAACCATCAATGTCTCTGGCGCCTGTTTCTTGGTTACTGTAGTTCCTCAGCTATCTTTGTATACTCCCACCGAATTCTGACAGTTGGCCCTACCTTCCCGCACCCGTAGGGTAGTCTTTCTGCCGGTTCTGGTAGGCCTCATTTTAACAACCTCAGTGACAGGTCTCGGACTCTCTGGTGGAGCTATAGGTCATGCTCTATGGGATCCAATGACCTTCAACAAAAACTGCAGGAAACACTCAATACCATGGCTGAGTCTCTGGGTTAATTGCAGCGGCAGGTTACTTCATTGGCACAAGTGGCTTTACAGAACCAAAGGGCAATTGATCTTCTCACTGCAGAAAAAGGGGTTACATGCCTATTCCTCAGAGAGGAATTATGCTATTATGTTAATGAATCTGGGCTAATAAAAAAATGTTGTTAAATTGCAGGAATTATCGACCCAATTGCTCAAACCTACCTCCTCCAATCCCATAACAGGGTTCTTCCAATCCTATCTTGCCATGTACTTACTACATATCTTGGGTCCCCTTATTTGGATGCTCCTTTTTTGTGCTCTCTTGCCCTGCATAATGAAGTGCCTTCAAACCCAGCTGCATAAAATTCCTAATCAAACTTTCAACCATCTTTTGCTTAGTCACTACCAGCCTCTGATGACCGATGAATCCCCAACATCTCCAAGAGAACAGTTCACTCAGTGATGAAGCTCACTACCAGGCACGATGGAATGCAACGGGTATTAGACAGCGGGAGACAACGAGCTCGGAGAACCTCTTAATCTGCCATCCTGGATTCATAGTCTTTACCACCTTCTAAGCTTTCTCATGGTTCTTGGCCTCTTCTATGTCAGTCCCCCCACATGGAACTTCTGCCAAAAATTGACATTTGCTTTAATTTTTATCTTCATTCTGTTTTTATTCGCTCTGATCTTCTTCAGGTGCTGGTGACACCATGTCCAGGCAACGCTTCCAGTATTTCCTTGAGTCTCTGTTACAGGACCAGTGGCTGATACCAACAATCTCTTCCATCCAGGACTGGTTCCATGCCATCGACATCTTTGGCTTCAGGGAACATTCATTGACTTCACCCCTATGAAAATAGCTGTCTATAGCCACTGGGTTTTATTTCTGGCTGCCATGATATCCCCATACCTGCCCCCTGAGCATTCCTCCACTTCTCTTTCTAGGCCCCACACCACCCCCACACAGCAGGAAGCAGCCAAATCTGACAAACGACACCCCACTTTCTAAGAAAACAAAAAGGGTGGAATGTTGGGAAAAGAATAAATGGCAGCCATACCGCAGAGAAAAACCCCAACATGGCGCCTAAGGACTTCTTCTTCCTACCTTCTTCATTTCTGCAGTGGCACAAAAAGTTCCCGCCCTTGTGAACTCTCCCGCCAGCGCCAATTTCAAATCTCGCTTGTGGGGAACCTTAGCCCCAATGAGAACTAATTCCTGGGCTCTGGAGCTGATATTTGAAAGAACTTGTCAATAAACGGGTTGCTGCCATTTATCTAAGCCATACCATCTCCCCCTTAGTTCTATATAAGCACACAGCTTTTAGCAATAAATTTGGAATTCTCCCGGTGAAGTGTCATTGCGTGGGGAATTATTTCACTCATGTTCAGCAACAGGATATCCAAAGGTTCTCCAGTGCCACCTGGTAATGGGAATTTCAGAAATTTGATAGTATTTATTTAACCATTTTTGAAGGATGAAGTTGGAGTCACTGTGCGTTTCAATTAATGCAGGAACCATTATGTGGTGAGGAAGCTCATTTAAATGAAATCTCTGGAGAAATCTCACAGGCAAGGCTTCCCAAAAAGTGGCCAAAAGGTCACATGAAGCCAGGATCATTGAGGTCTACAATATGAGTTCCATTTGTGTTTTGACTCTCAATTATGGCTGCCAAGTCTTTCAAAATAAAATCATGTGATATCCTGGCTGAGATTCTCACTGCACTGTGGAAAGACACCCTGGCCCTCGATCTCAGTTTTCAAGGGCGCATCTCATGCGTGGCCTCCTAAAATCCCAACACATTTCATGGCAATACTTCTTTGAGGTAAATTCCAGAACTCAGTCTCTAAGAGGAATCATGCCAGAATTCAAGCCCAGGTGGATCCAGTTATCTCTTCCAACCGCCAAACAAATGACCACAATTAAAACCAAACACTCCCACATGGCCCTCATCTTCTTCCATATAGACACTTATCATAACCTCTGGCTGGAGTTTTTCATGAGGGGTGCAGCCCAAGACAGTGTCAAAAATAAGCTCCCTTGCCCCTCATTTGATTAAAGTCAAGGTGGCCTGGACACCCATCCGGTGAACCAGGAGTGATCAGATAGGCCAGCTGTTAATACTGCTCTGCATCTCCAATTTGAGGCCTACTGACTGTCAGGTATAGATTCTTTATATGATTTGGAGCCATGAGAAAACCCAAAAACCTATGGGTTAGCCTCTGCAGGGCTGTGCATAACTCATTTGAACCAAAGGATCCGTATTCTCACTTGATGGTGGTCAGGAACCTTACAAATGAATGCGAGAGACTTCATTCACAATAATTGCTCTTTTGGCCATTTTGGTTTTGGATGCACACATGGGATCTCTCTTTACATCCATCAGGTGCTGAGAATCTAAGCCACAACCTCACACAGGGCCAAGAGGCTGATTCAGACACATCCCTTTCCAAAGCAATTAAGCAAAGAGCCACAGGTGATGCCTATTCATTTCCATTTGAAAACTGTTTTCTTCAGGCTTCACAAAGGGGTGGCCTGAGGCAAAGACCTTCCTGACATTCAGGGAAACAGAACAATTGATAAGCAAAAGGCCGAAAGCATGGTTTCTCCACTGAGACTTTCTTGGTCACACTGATATCTGAGTTTTCTGAGATGCTCGCCGTTCCCTTCAGCTATCCAGGACATGGCAATGTCACAGAGCTTGGAGGTGGTACATATTTTGGACACAAAACCATGAGACTATTCTGGAGAGTGGTGAGAATTCTGGAAGAAACAGGAACTTAGGAAGGTAGCAGGTGTTGCCCATGGATAAGGCAAGCTGCAGTCCATTCATAAATTGGGCAGGATGAATGCCGGGAATCTTTCTACTATACAGGACATATCAATTGTTGCATTCTATTTTCTAATGTCTACAACCACGGACACAGTGGGATACACAGAAATAGAAACACTTGCCTTGTCCAACGACTTACTAGAAGAAGACCACTCCAAATCAAACAAACCATCTTTCCTACCTATTCTCAGATCATGAGACAAAACCACAAAATCACACCCACCCCACAAAGACACCTCCTTCCCCCATGTAACTCTGTGACTATCCGGAGTTTCCTCTGAGTGGTGGGCCATACTATGTTCCCCCAAAATGGCCTGTCCTATCTCAGATCTGGTCTCCTTGGCCAACTCTGTGAAGTTGTCAGGAGCCTGCGGTGAACCACTACCTACTTTCTCAGGAAAGGCCCCTATTCAGAGCTCTCCTGGTATTTGGCCATCCTCACATATGTTGGTACCAAGAAAGACTGACACTCTCCTTGGTAAATTCAAACAAGTGAGCCTACTGGGTCTGGGAATGGACTGGCTCCGGGTGCCTGGCTTCCTGGATCCCAAGTTAAGAGAGTTCCATCACCAAGGAAGTGAGGTAGATCACTTCTTCAGGAACTGAATGAGGTCATTGCCTTGACAACCACTTTGTCCTAACAGTTGCTTTCAAGAGTCCCATGAGATGGAGGCTGCCCCTACTTCCTGTGACACTTTCACAAGTTAGAATGGTATATAAACCATGGGCACCCGGGAACAGCTCTCCACTTAGGACTGGTTTGGTCCATCTTCTCTACATTAAGAAGAGAGAGGCTGATTCATACACATCCCTTCATGCTGACAAGGTTGTTTGCCATAGAAGATGACTTTTCTCTCTCAGGTCTTTCGTAGCTGCCTACATCTTCTCAAGGGATCATTTCTGCATGGACCTTTGATGTTCTCAACAGGTGGAACATGCCCTACATTCCTGTATTTTAAGAGCAACCCTGTCCCTGCTGTTCTGTAAAGTTCGATTGAGAGAACAGTGTATGGTTTGGGTTAGTAACATGTTCAATTTGGGGTTAGGAATCCTTCTGCATGACGAATAATGGTATTGGGAAACTATGATATTTACAAGAATATATAGGTGAAATATAAGTATAAAAACAGAAATCTAGGGAAGATATGAAGTCCAGAAGGGCATTGGGCCCTTAATTGGTACACTTAGCTTTGAATTATTTTCTGCAAAAATGTCTCAGATAAATCTATATACAATGGCATAGGAGCTTGTACCTTGGATGATTGAATGTCGAATAGAACACCCACTCAAAAAGGGATTGTCGGTAGGATTAGAAAGATAGTCAGTAGGTTTACAAAGAAGAGTGAGAATAGGATTTAGACCAAAAGTTCTTAAGCAATAGGGTTTCAGGTAGACAGTGAATGTAAATGTCAGCACAAGTGAAGAGTCAGTCACAATGATGAACAGGGGAAAATATGTAGGAAAATAGATATAAATAGAGACATTACTAAATCAGGCAAAGTATAAAGTGAGTGATAGGATTAGACATTTTCAACAGGCTTGAGGTTGAATATATAATCTTAGGAAGAAACAAAAATGTAGTCACCAATAAGATTGACATTTGAGAGCATTAGGCCACCTGGACATGGAAGGTTTTAGTAATCCATGCTCACTTTCCATTTAGGCTTTGGTACAACCTTAAGGGTGACCTTTGATTTTTTTGTCCAGAATATTACTGTGATAAAATGTATATATAGATCAGGTGACATGAGTATTTCTTCCACCATTTTTTGAGGAATATTTTGAAAATGTATAAATTAGTATTGAGGGTAAAAATAGGTGTACCCTGTGACTATGAATATAGAGATAATGCATGAATAGACCATACAGTTAATAAATAATATAACTGGTTCCACTTTAAATAATGTATTGAATTGATATCTGAAAATACATAAGAAATCATATATTGATATATAATCATTCATAACAACTAGTTATACGTCTAATTGTAATCCTAGGGTTATGGTTTATCATGAAGAGTGTGTGAGTTTTGCTTCAAAAGTGATTATGGAAATCAAAAATAATGTGTTTGGAAAGAAGTCTCATGAAAAGACCAGTTTGAAACATGGCGGAACACGTGTTTTCTGAAGCAGAAAGTGATTGAAAGTGAAATAAATGCCTATAAATTTGTGAACTTGTGGATGAAATATATATCCAATAATGTGCATAAACTGAAGAAATAGTAATGTACTAGTTTTGAATAAAAATGAACTTCAAAACACTTATCATATCCCATAGGAATCTACTTGCATTGATGTGAAAATGGATCAGTTACTGTAGAAATATTAGGATTTATATGCACCATTCACTGAAGTTAGTTTTCAATACTAGGAAAAAAATACGTATATCAGGTGAATGAATATTTCTGAGAATAATCTTGTGAAAAGTTGATTATAAATCCATATACATAATCATGAATGAATTTAGGGAGTGTATAATAAGACACATATATTAAATATTTTGAAATATCTGGAGAGAATATATATATATATATATATATATATATATATATATATATATATATATATATCCACACACAGATTTTAAAAATTAGCAATATATATGCCAATCGAATTACACCGTGAAATATGTATCATCCACAGATCCAAAAATATTCATTTTACTGGATATGGATTTATGTATAACTTTTTTCAACTAGGAAGCTCACCCATAGGTTGAATTTTCAGGTCAAACAGCGTTTAAGAGGAGTGATCTCTTCTCACACTTTGTATCTACCAAGTCATGTAACTCACAAGAATGTACGTGTGATACCAGGTAGGATTCTATATGTGCATATAAAAATACATGTGCTGAATAGAATACAGAGAAAGGGAGACAGGAATTCACATATTTGTTAACTTTAAAAGCACATGGAAAACTATTTCAACAAAAAATTGACTAGATTTATAACTCCTACCCTATATAATGCAAAAGGCAAGTCCAAGTATACAACATGCCTCCTCTGAACTGCTTGTATTTCTATTCTGTTTCCATTATTTTTCTCCATCATATTAGGATTAGTATTCAGAATCTAGCAGAGCATGTGTTAGTGTCAGGGATTCAGTATTTCAAATGTAAAATAGAAAAATGAATCCAATGTGTATGCAAATATGTGCTAAACAAAATCTTCCCACTCTCATCCAGAACAATTCCTTGATATTTTTTTCGCCCAAAGTAAGACACAATTAGAGGAGAAGAGTAATAAAATCTGTGAATAATATGCTCAGGAGTTTACAACCTTGGAAGTGGTAGAGGAGTTTCCCTAGTATGGGACAGGGTAAACACTCCATAAACATGGAGCTCTGCTGGCCTAAATACTTCTTGAGAAACTGCCTCTGAGTTTGGGCACTTGAAATATATGTTGTTGTCAGGAGCTTTAGCTTCTTTTTAGTGAGACTATCAAAGCTGTGTCTGCATCTATGTGACCTGGAGGACATGGTTTCTTATTTTCCAATGAACATGAGGCAGCAGTGCTGAATTCTCTCTTTGTAAGTAAACTGTGGCCACTGGGGGCTAAGGGTATTCCCATGTGGACTGGGAAGCCATTTGGTCATCCTCCACTTTTCGTGGTGTTTCCTGCTGCTGCACTGGGACTTTGGCATTTGCTTCATGAAATAAAAGAAGTTCAACTGGGACACAGTTCTGGAGGCAATTCTTTCATGTGTGGTTGGTCAGGGTCTGCAGGAGAATGCACCAACCAGGTTTCTATCCCACATAGCTTGGCCCCATGTCCATAGTAACCTGATTCTAAACATTGCCCGGAAACATCTCCATATAACCAGAAGCCTTTACATGGAAGGGTTTGCTGGCTTCACCATGTAAGTCACAAGCCATTTGGGATCCAATGGCAGATCCACATGGCCCCACCACAAATTTTTTATCACACACCTGCCTACCACTGCTCTAGGCCCACTACTCAGCAGGTTCCAACATATTGGCATCTCTGTTTTACACCATTTTCATGAAACCCACTCAATCAAGGCACTGTCTTGCATATTTACGATCAGCAACAGGACATCCAAAGTTTCTCCAGTGCCACCTGGTAATGGGAATTTCAAAAATTTCATGGTATTTATCTAGGCATTTTTCAAGGATGACGTTGCAGGCACTGTGGGTTTCAATTCATTCAGGAACCTTTAAATGGTGAGGAAGCTCATTTCAATGAATGCTCTGTAGAACTCTCACAGGCAAGTCTTCCCAAAGAGTGGCCAAAATGTCACATGAAGCCAGGCCTATTGAGGTCTACAATGTGACGTCCATGGGTGTTGTGACTCTCAACAATGGCTGACAAGTCTTTCAGAATTAAATCATGTGATCTTCTGGCTGAGATACCCAGGGCTCTGTGGAAAGCCACCCTGGGCCTAGATCTCAGTTTCCAAAGGTGATTCTCATGGGTGGACTCCTAAAATCCCAACAAAATTCATGGCAATACTTCTCTGAATTCAGTCTCTAAGGGGAATCACACGAGAGTTCAAGCCCAGGTGGTCCCAGTCATGTCTTCCAACCGGACACAAATGACCAAAATTAAAACCAAAACCCTCCCATATGGCCCTCATCTTCTTCCATATAGACTCTAATCACAACCTCTGGCTGAAGGTTTCCATGAGTGGCGGAGTCCAAGAGAGTGTCCAAAATAACTCCCTTGCCCCTCATTGGCGTAAATTCAGGGTGGTCTGGACACCCTTCATGTGAAACAGGAGTGATCAAATATGCTAGACGTTAATACTTCTATGCTTCTCCAATTTGTGGAAAACTGAGTGTCAGGTATATATTTTTATGTGATTTGCAGTCATGAGAAAACACAAGCTCCTCTGCAGGTCTTTGAAGAACCCATTTGACCCAAAGGATCCCTATTCTCACTTGATGGAGTTCAAGAACTTTAAAGAGGAAGGGGACAGACTTCATCCACAAGGACTGCTTTTTGGCCATTTTGGTTTTGGATGCACACATGGGATCTCTCTTTACATCCACCACGTGCTGAGTATCTAAGCCACAACCTCACACAGGGCCAAGAGGCTGATTCAGACACATCCCTTTTCAAAGCAATTAAGCAAAGAGCCACAGGTGATCCATATTCATTTCCATTTGAAAACTGTTTTCTTCAGGCTTCACAAAGGGGTGGCATGAGGCAAAGACTTTCCTGACATTCAGGGCAACAGAACATTAGGTTAGCAAACGGCCCAAAGCAGTGTTTCTCCACTGAGACTTTCCTGGTCACACTGATATCTGAATTTTCTGAGACGCTCGCCATTCCCTTCAGCTATCCAGTACATGGCCATGTCACAGAGCTTGGAGGTGGTACATAACTTGGTCACAAAATCATGAGCCTATTCTGGAGAGTGGCCAGAATTCAGGAAGAAAACAGGAACTTAGGAAGATAGCAGGTGTTACCCATCCATAAGGCAAGCCGCATTCCTTTCATACATTGGGCAGAAAGAATTCTGGTAAGCTTTCTACTAGCCTGGACACATCCTTTGATGCATTGCATTCTCTTTTCTAATGTCTACAACCATGGACACAGTGGGATACACAGACATAAAAACACTCGCCTTGTCAAATCACTTGTTAGAAATCGTCCACTCCAAACCAAACAAACTGCCTTTCCTACCTATTCTCAGAACATGAGACAAAATCACAAACACACACTCACACCCACAAATTCACCTCCTTTCCCAAAGTAGGTCTCTGACTATCGGGTGTGACCTCTGACTGGTGGGCCGTACTATGTTCCCATCAAATGGCCTGTTCTGTCTCAGATCTGGTTTCCTTGGCCAACTCTGTGAAGTTGTCAGGAGACAACGGTGAGCCACTTCCTGCTTACTCAGGAAAGGCCACTCTTCAGAGCTTTCCTGGCATTTGGCCATCCTCACATCAGTAGATACCAAGAAAGACTGACTCTGTCTTTGGTAAATCAAAAGAAGTGAGACCACTGGGCCTGGGCCTGGGACTAGATTTGTGTGCCTGGATGCCTGGATCCCATGTTCAGAGAGTTCCATCACCAAGAATGTGAGGTGAGGTCACTTCCTTCAGGAACTGAATGAGGTCAATGCCTTGGCAAGCACGTTGTCCTAACATTTGCTTCCAAAGGTCCCATGAAATGGAGGCTGTCCCTAATTCCTTTGACACTTTCACAAGTTAGAATGGTATATCAAACATTGGTAACCAGGAACAGCTCTCCACAGAGGCCTCGTTTGGTCCTTCTTCTCTACATAAAGAAGAGAGAGGCTGATTCAGACACATCCCTTCATGCTGACCAGGTTGTTTGCAATGAAAGATGACTTTTGCTCTCTCAGTTCCTTCATAGGTGTCTACAACTTCTCTAGGGATCATTTGCGCATAGACCTTTGAGTTTCTCAGCAGTTGGAAGATCCCCTAAATTCCTGTATTTTAAGACCAACTCTGTCCTTGCTCTTCTCTAAAGTTAGATTGAGGGAACAGTGTATGGTTAGGGTTAATAACAGGTTTGATTTGGAATAGAAATCATTCTGCTGGATGAATAATGGTATTGGGAACCTGCGATATTTTCAAGAATATATAGGTAAAATATATGAATCTGAAAACAAAAATCTAGGTAAGATTTGAAGCCCAGAAGGGCATTGGGCTTTTGATTGGGTATTAAGCATAGGACCTTGTAACTTGGATGATTGATTTTCAAAGAGAACTTCCAGTCAAAATGGATAGTCAGTAGTATTAGGAAGATAGTCGGTATGTTTATAAAGGAGAGTGAGTATAGGATTTGGACCAAAAGTTCTTTAGCTATAGGGTTTCGGGTATTGAGTGAATGTAAATGTCAGCACATGTGAAGAATTAATCACAATGATGAACTGGGGAAAATATGTAGGAATGCAGATATCAATAGAGACTTTAGGAAATCTGGCAAAGTATAGTCGGTAGTGAAATGTTAATAAAATAGATTCTTGTCACCTCCTGTTTTACTGTATGCTTAATAAAACACTGTTGAAATCTTGAGAAGTGATTTCTAATCTTTTTCCCAGAATGTGCTGTCCCCAACTGCCAAACTTCAGAATGTACTCCCTCACCCAGTTGCACGCAAACTGCTCACCCGCCCAGGCCCATCAATAAACTTTCCTCCCTGCCCTCTTCAAAGAAAGTATATAAGCTCTGCTTAAGCTGTTCTCAGGGTTCTCTGCTCTATTCAAATGAGCTCTGAGCCCCAGCATGCTGGACCCCCAATAAACCCTTTGTTTTTGCATGAGAGAGTCTCTTGGTGGTCTCTTCCCCCAATGCTCTTCCGATATTTATATATGGAGGTTCCACAGAAATCCAGCAGTGGTGAACGAGAGACCCCAATGGGCTACTCTCAGGGTAAGTAAGGCACCTCTTTCTGGTTTCAGGTTTCAGGTTAGGGCTTGGCAAAATGGCTGTCGATGAAGTGTGTGAGCTCTCTTTGATGGTGGCTGGCAGACGTGTCACAGAGCCACAAACCAAGTCCCTGGGGGACGCCACAGAGGACTCGGGAATCAAGGAATAATAGTCTCCTCGACTCAGTGATACTTTGTTTCAGATTCGGTATTGCCAGCCCATCGGGTTTTGCCACCTGCTCAGTCTTGGTCTCAGTGTTGGACGTCCATTGCCTGTCTTTATTGTTTTCTCTTGTCTGTGTCCTGTGTCGTTGCTTTTACTGTTTGTGTATCTTTCATTATGGGACAGATCACTTCAATGCCTCTGTCCCTGACCCTTGATCTATGGACCAAAGTCTGCTTAAGGGCTCAGAATGTTTCTTTTTTAGTAAAACGCTGTACCTGGCAGACTCTGTGTGCCACAGAATGGCCCACCTTTGGATTCGGATGGCCCCTAGAAGGATCTTTCTACTTCCCACTAATTTAAAAAGACAGAGATATTGTCTTACAGCCAGGGCCACATAGCCATACTGATAAACAGGAATATACCTTAACTTGGCAGGACCTCTGCAAATCTCCTCCTCCGTGGGTGAAGCCTTTCCTTGCTGTGTCCCCGTTCCTACTCCTTCCCCCACGATCTCTCAACCCCTCTGCTCCTCCTCCTCCTCCACCCTCTGTTCTCCCTGAGTCACAAGATTTGACTCTACTGGACTCTCGTCCCCCTCCTTATCTTCTACCCTTGTCCCACAACCCCCAACACCCTCTAAGTGATTCTCCAGCTGCTGACTCAGCCTCTCTGCAATTGGAGGACGCTAAGCCAGCCCAGGGCCCTCCAGATAACTCCCCTGCGTCACACACAGCCCTTCCTCCCATGGAGGAAGCTGGAGTTGCTAAAGGAACTCGCCGGTGGCAAATGATTGAAAACCCTGGAACTCCTGTGTTGCTTCCCTCCATCCCTAAGGACCAATGATTGACGATGGCCATAGGGAAAAAATGCAAGCCTACCAGTATTGGCCTTCTCCTCTTCAGACCTATATAAATGGAAAAATAACAATCCCCCTTTTACCGAGGACCCAACCTGGCTCTCAGGTCTGGTGAAGTCATTGATGTTTTCACACCAACCTTCTTGAGATGACTGCCAACAACTCCTAGGGACTCTCTTCATGACAGAGGAACAAAAGAGAATCCTCCTGGATGCTAGAAAAAAGTATCCTCGGACCAAATGCGTGACCGACAAAACTTCCCAATATATTCAAAGCCGGCTTTCTCTTGAAACGACCCAACTGGGACCCCAACACCTTTGAAGGTAGGGAGCATCTGTCCACTTATCGCCGGGCTCTAATAGTGGGTATCTTAGTGGCCGCTAGGTGACCAACTAATTTGGCCAAGGTAAGAGAGATTATTTAAGGGCCTGATGAATCTCCCTCTATGTTCTTAGAGATAATTATGTAGGCATATAAGAGACATACTCCTTTCGATCCTCAGGCAGAGGATCAAAAGGCATCTGTCACAATGGCCTTTATTGGGAAAGCTGCCCTGGATATTAAAAGAAAGTTACAATGCTTAGATGGATTACAAGATATGACTTTGAGGGATTTATTCAGAGAACCCGAGAAGGTATACTTTAAGAGAGAAACTGAGGAAGAGAAGGGAGCTGAGTGAGGATAAAAGAAACAAAAGACAGACTAAGGCATTGACTAAGGTCCTGGTCACAACAAGAAATAGGCCAGAAATTAAGAAACAGAGAGACAGGAGGGGATACCTGGGCACACACTAGAGGCCACCCCTGGCCTCAGATCAATGTGCCTACTCTAAAGAAAAAGGACACTGGGCCAAAGAGTGCCCTAGAAAGAGACAGCCATGCCAGCCAGATATTCTGACTCTGGAGGAATACTAAGAAAGTCCGGGCTCAGATCCTCTCCCTGACCTCAAGGTAACTTTTGAAGTGGAGGGGAACACAATAAACTTTGAAGTAGATGCAGGGTGAATATACTCAGCCCGTAAGGCCCATTGGGCCCTCTACCGAATAAAAGGTCTCTAATTCAAGAGTCTAACAGAAGTAAATATCGGGCTTTGACAACTACGAGGACCATGGACCAGGGAAAAGGAAAAATCCATCACTCCTTCCTAGTAATCCCAGAATGCCTGGCCCCATTGATGGGCAGAGTTCTGCTCACCAAGCTCTGGGCCAAAATAACTTTTAACCCTGAAGGCCCTCAAGTGGAATTTTTTAATTCTTCAGTAACTACTCCTATAATCATGGCTCTAACTATGTCAGTAGCAAATGTTCATCAACTCACTCACCTTTGTTCAAAGAAACTGCATTCATTCGTGAAGGATCAAGAACACAGTTTTCCACTAACCTACTCACAGCAAAAGGAAATAACTGAATGGGTAACAAAAGCCTGTCAGGTCCATTAATTGGTTAAAGCTTACACTTCCAAGCTTCCTGCAGGAAAGCACCTATGAGGAACCAGACGAGGACAATTCTGGGAAGTGGACTTTACTGAAATTAAGCCAGTAAGGTATGGACTTAAATAACTCCTAGTCTTTGAACATACATTTTCAGGATGTATTGAAGCCTTCCCCACACACACACAAAAAAAGAAATAAAAAAGAAGAAAAAAGAAACATTGCAAATGGTTGTAAAGAAGATCCTGGAAGATATTTATTCTCCCCTTGACGACCAGTAGTCTTAACCCTAATCAGCCCCTTAAGCTGCGATGGCTGATCACAAATCCTACTGGACACGAAGTATGGCCTATCTCGAATACAGCCCCCTTACGAACCTGGTGGCCATCTCTCCACCCAGTCATTTGTCAGCTGGCTATAGGTCTTTCCTATTGGGATATCCCTGATTAACAGGATCCCACTAAAATTCCATTAAATCCCTTCCGTACCATAGATAATGGAAACAAACATTATAGATGTAGGGACACGTGAGCCAGATGCAGGTTGGCTAGCCTAGATTACTATGTTTGCCCGGCAGACTATCAAAGCCACAAACAGTCACGGCTGTGGGAGGGGGGAGAGCAGACTTCTATTGTAAGTCATGGGGATGTGAGCATACAGGGACTGTCAGATGGAACCCAAACTCCTCATCAAATTCTGTACACAGCATTGGCCATATTACGAATTAGATAACCAAAACCGATGGCCCCCAGAGGGGTCTCTAGATCCTCAAATTCTGTGTGACCTTTTTAACTTCTGCAAGTGCTCAAAAGGGTGAATGGAGATTCCGCTATGTGGAGGCCTTCTCTCTCCTTTGCTCACATCCTGAACTATGCTTCTCCAATAGATGCTCACCCTCAGCCTTGTGCTCTAGACTCTCTGCTGTCACTCCCACCTCAGCAACTTGATTTCTCCCCTCCAATATCTAGATCAAAAACCCAAATCTCGACTGGTTCTCAGACCATTGCTCCCTTGCTGAGGTTGCAGGTACTGAGGTACCACTCCATTCACTCACTCCTCTCCTCTCCTGTCAGTGCCCGCACCGGGTCCCACCCAGTCCTCTTACCACCTAATGCAAAGCTCAAACCCGCTGAGAAGAATCCTCAGACCCTAATACAAGATGTAATGAAAATGGCCTTTAATGTTGCTTTGTCATCACTAAAAACAGGTTACTAAGAATTTAAAGTCCCTCACAGGCTTTTTGGAATCTCACTCCCGTCTCCCCCTCTGTTCTATCTGTTCTATTGCTCAAGTTTTTGTTGCTATTAAGATCCCAAAGCCCTCTCCCAATATTCTTTTACATCTCTCCTTCCTCATTCTCAGATCCACAGAGCTGCTCTTATCCCTGCCTTCCAAATTGTCCCCCTCTGTACCAGGCCCACAGAAAAGTCTTAACTGACCTTCTCCAGAAGTCTTCACCATGGCTGATTTAGGACTTTCAGCAAACGAATCCCGATAAAAGAGTTCACTGTAGATAAACTTCCTATTTTTGTGTTGCCCTGGTCTCCTTGGCAACTGGCTAAAAAATTCAGCACTCCTGATCTAGACACACCCTTACTAGTTTTTCACAAAATATTTGAAAAAAAGGCCTCTGGCCTTGAGCTGGGGCTTCACAGAGATGGCTACATTTCTAAGATAAAGAAGTTACAAACTGGGCTGTATGGAAACAGCTGGAAGGGGGAAAAAAAGAAAGGGAAGACACCCCCACCCAGGTGTCCTTGAAAAGTTAACTTGCCCAAACTGAGGAAAAAACAGAAACAAAAACTGCTTTTTGTGAACTTCTGCAGACTGTGAACTTCTGAGCCCCTTCCCTTACGTGTTGGGTACAAAATTCTGAAACTACGTAACTTGGGTTTCAGGGGATTAATTGATTACAACAGAAGCAATGCCCTCTGAATCTGGTTGAAACCAAAAAAGACTGTTTCCGTGTCTTTGGTGCTATCTTAGGTGCCTTGCCTTGTCCGTCCCTACAACAGTATAATTCTATATACTTAAACATTGTTTATGTTTTCATGAAATGGTCAACAGATGTGATTAATTGTGAAATGGTGCAGATGTTTCCCAGAGTGCTCTATCATGACGCAGGTTCATCTGAAGATCAAAGAGGGGGACATACAACCCGGTTCCGCTGGGAACATATGTCCCTCACCTTAGCCATTCTATTACGAATAGGAGTTGCTGCAGGGTTGGGCACAAGAACCACTGCTCTGGTCCATGGGACACAACAAGTGACCCAATTAGAAGCAGCAATAGATCAAAACTTAAAGATTTTAGAAACCTCCATCACAGCTTTGCAGGAATCTTTAACCTCTCTCTCTGAAGTTGTTTTACAGAACAGTCGAGGGTTGGACCTCCTTTTCATGACAGAGGGGGGCCTTTGTGCTTCATTGAGGGAAGAATGTTGTTTTTATGTCGACAATACTGGAGTTGTAAAAAAATCTATGAGTAAATTAAAAAGATGCCTTGAAGAGCAACAACGAGAGAGAGAGAGGCACAGAAAGGGTAGTTTGAGTCTTTTTTTACACAGTCCCCATGGTTAATTACGTTTTTATCAACCCTGGCCGGTCCAATAATAATCCTCATATTATTACTAACTATAAAACCCTGTTTCCTCAACCATGTAATTTCTTTTCTCCAAGCTCAAGTTGGACAAATTAAAATTATGGTAATACCCCACTAGCAGACATAGAATGTGACACCCCACAAAGATCACTTTTATGATTAAAAGTAGCCAGAAAAAGAAGTGGGGAATGAAAGGTTAATAAAATATGTACTTGTCACTTCCTGTTTTTCTGTACACTTAACGAAACACTGTTGAAATCTTGAGAACTCTTTGCTAATCTTGTTGCCAGAATGTGCTGTCCCCAATTGCCAAACTGCAGAATCTACTCCCTCACCCGGTTGAATAGAAACCTGAACTGTACTTGGATCATTGAATGTAGAAGAGAACATCCATTCAAAAAGTTATAGTCAGTTGGATTAGAAAGATAGTCGGTAAGTTTAGGAAGAAAAGTGAGTATAGGATTTGGAACAAAAGTTCTTTAGCAATAGGGTTTTGGTTAGAGAGTCAATGTAAACGTCAACACAAGTGAAGAGTCAGTCACAATGATGCACAGGGCAAAATATGTAGGAAAGCAGATATCAATAGAGACATTAGGAAATCAGGAAAAGAATAAAGTGAGTGATGGGATTAGATATTTTCAAGAGGGTTGAGGATGAATATATGAGCTTAGGATAAAACAAATATGAAGTCAACAATAGGATTGACATTTGATAGCATTAGCGTAGCCCAAGACAGTGTCCAAAATAAGCTCTGTTGCCCCTCATTTGCCTAAATTCCCAGTGGCCTGTACACCCTTCCTGTGTACCAGGAGTGATCAAATAGGCCTGCCCTTAATACTGCTCTGCTTCTCCAATTTGAGTCCTACTGAGTGTCGGGTACAGATTCTTTATGTGAATTGGAAAGATGAGAAAACTCAAGCACCTATTGGATAGCCTCTGAATAGATTTGAAGAACTCATTTGACCCAAAAGATCCCTATTCTCACTTGATGGAATTCAGGAACCTTACAGAGGAAGGCAAAATACTTCATCAACAATGACTGCTCTTTATGCCATTTTGGATTTTATGCACCCATGGGATCTTTCTTTAGATCCATCAGGTACTGAGAATCTAAGTCAAAGAATCACACTGGGCCAAGAGGCTGATTCACACTCATCTCTTTCCAAATCAATTAAGGAAAGAGCCAAAGGTAAAGCATATTCATTTCCATTTGAAAAATCTTTCCTTCAGGATTCACAAAGGGTTGGCCTGAGACAAAGACCTTCCTGACTCTCAGGGCAACAGAACAATAGGTAAGCAAATGGCCCAAAGCAGGGATTCTCCACTGAGACTTTACTGGTCACACTGATATCTGAGTTTTCTGAGATGCTCGCCATTCCATTCAGCTATCCAGTACATGGCCATGTCACAGAGCTTGGAGGTAGTACATATCTTGGACACAAAACCATGAGCCTATTCTGGAGATTGGCCATAATTCAGGAAGAAAACAGCAACTTAGGAAGGTAGCAGGTATCGCCCATCAATAAGGCAAGCCGCATTCAATTCATAAATTGTGCTGGATGAATGCTGGGAAGCTTTCTATGAGACAGGACACATCCATTGATGCATTCTCTTTTCTAATGTCTACAAGTACAGACACAGTGGGATACACAGACATAGAAACACTTGCATTGTCAAACGACTTACTAGAAACAGTTCACTCCAAACCAAACAAACCGCCTTTTCTAACTATTCTCAGAACATGAGACAAAACCACAAACCCACACCCGCAATGGCACCTCCTTCCCCCAAATAGGTCTGTGACTCTCCGGAGTGTGCTCTGACTGATGGGCCATACTATGATGCTCCGAAATGGCCTGACCTGTCTCAGATCTGGTCTTCTTGGCCAACAATGTGAAGTTGTTAGAAGCCAGGAGTGAGCCACTATCTGCTTTCTCAGGAAGAGCCCCTCTTCCGAGCTTTCCTGGCATTTGGCCATCCTCACATCAGTAGGTATCAAGAAAGACTGACTCTGTCCTTTGTAAATCCAAAAAAGTGAGACCACTGGGACTAGAACTGAGACTGGCTCTGGGTGCCTGGCTTTCTGTATCCCAAGTTCAGAGAGTTCCATCACCATGGAAGTGAGATGAGATCACGTCCTTCAGGAACTGAATGAGATCACTGCCTTGGCAACCACTTTGTCATAACAATTGCTTCCAACGGTCCCATGAGATGAGGGCTGCCCCTACTTCCTGTGACACTTTCACAAGTTAGAATGGTATATCACCCGTAGGCAAAAGGGAACAGCTCTCCACACAGGCCGGGTTTGGTCCATCTTCTCTACATTAAGAAGAGGTAGGCTCATTCTGACTCAACCCTTAATCCTGACCAGGTTGTTTGCCATGGAAGATGATTTTTGCTCTCTCAGGTCTTACATAGCTGCCTACATCTTCTCCAGAGATCATTTCTGCATGGAGCTTTGAGGTTCTCAACAGATGGAAGATCCACTGCATTCCTGTATTGTAAGACCAACACTGTCCCTGCTCTTCTGTAAACATAGATGTGAATTGGAGTCATGAGAAAACCCACGAACCTATGGGATAGCCTCTGCAGAACTTTAAAGAATTCACTTGACCCAAATGATCCCTATTCTCACTTAATGGAGGTCAGGAACCTTACAGAGGAAGGCGAGAGACTCTATCCACCATGACAGTTCTTTTGTCCATTTTGGTTTTGGATGCACACATGGGATTTTTCTTTAGACCCATCATGTGCTGTGAATCTAAGCCACAGCCTCACATAGGGCCAAGAGGCTGATTCAGACACATCCATTTCCAAAGCAATTAACCGAAGAGGCACAGGTAATGACCATTCAATTCCATTTGAAAACTATTTTCTTCAGGCTTCACAAAGTGTGGCCTGAGGCAAAGACCTTCCTGACATTCAGGGCAACAGAATAGGTAAGCAAAAGGCCCAAAGCAGGGTTTCTCCACTGAGACTTTCTTGGGCATAGTGATATCTGAGTTTTCTGAGATACTCACCATTCCCATCAGCTATCCAGTACATGGCCATGTCACAGAGATGGAGGTGGTACATATCTTGGACACAAAATCATGAGCGTATTCTGGAGAGTGTCCAGAATTCAGGAAGAAAACAGGAATTTAGAAAGATAGCAGGAGTTGCCCATCCATACGGCAACCTGCAGTCCATTCATAAATTGCACAGGATGAATGCTTTGAAGCTTTCTCGTAGACAGGACACATCCATTGATGCATTCTCATTTCTACTGTCTACAATCACGGACACAGTATGATATATAGACAAAGAAACACTCACGTTGTCAAAGGACTTACTAGAAACAGTCCACTCCAAAACAAACAAACCAGCTTTCCTAACTATTCTCAGAACATGAGACAAAACCACAAACTCACACTCACACCGAAAAAGGCACCTCTTTCCCCCAAGTAGGTCTGTGTCTATCCGGAGTGTCCTCTGACTTGTGGGCCATACTATGTTCCCCAAAAATGGCGTGTCCTGTCTCCGATCTGGTCTCTTTAGCAAACTCTGTGAAGTTGTCAGGAGCCCGTGGTGAGAAACTATCTGCTTTCTCTGGAAAGGCCAGTCTTCATAGTTTCCAGGCATTTGGCTGTCCTCACATCAGTAGGTACCAAGAAAGAGTGACTCTGTCTTGTTAAATCCAAACAAGTGAGCCCACTGGGACATGGAGTGGGTTTGACTCTGTGTGCCTGGTTTCCTGGATCCCAAGATCACAGACTTTCATCACCAATAATGTAAGGTGAGGTCACTTCCTTCAAGAACTGAATGAAGTCACTGCCTTGGAAACCACTTTGTTTTAACAGTTGCTTCCAAGGTTCCCAAAAGATGGAGTCTGCCTCTACCTGCTGTGACTCATTCATAAGTTAGAATGGTATATCAACCATAGGCAGCGGGGAACAGCTCTCCACACAGGCATGGTTTGGTCCATCTTCTCTACATTAGGAAGAGAGAGGCTAATTCAGACACATCCCTTCAACCTGACCAGGTTGTTTGCCATGGAAGATGACTTTTGCTCTCTCAGATCCTTCATACCTGCCTACACCGACTCAAGGGATTATTTCTGCAGGGACTTTTGAGGTTCTCAGCTGGTGGATGATACCCTTCCTTCCTGGATTTTAAGACCAACTCTGTCCCTGCTCTTCTGTAAAGTGAGATTGAGGGAACAGTGTATGGTTAGTGTTAATAGCATGTTCGATTTGGGTTAGGAGTCATTCTGCTGGATGAATTACGGTATTGGGAACCTGTGATATTTATAAGAATATAAATGTGAAATATATGTATGAGATCAGAGATCTGGGAAAGATTTGAAGCCCAGAAAGGCATTGGGCCCTTGATTGGTATACTTAGATTGAATTATGTTCTGCACCGAGGTCTCAGATAAATCAATATACAATGGCATAGGACCCTATACCTCGGATGATTGAAAGTAGAAGAGAACATCCAGTCACAAAGGGATAGTCTGTAGGATTAGGAAGATAGTCAGTAGGTTTAGGAAGAAGAGTGAGTCTCGGAGTTGGACCAAAAGTTCTTTAGCAATTGGTTTTCAGTTAGAGGGTGAATGTAAATGTCAGCACATGTGAAGAGACAGTCACAATGATGAACTGGGAAAAATATGTAGGAAAGCAGATATCAATAGGGGCATTAGGAAATCAGGAAAAGTATAAAGTGAGTGATAGGATTAGATATTTTCAACAGGCTTGAGGTTAAATATATAATCTTAGGAAGAAACAAATATGTAGTAACCAATAGAATTGATATTTGAGAGCAGTAGGCACCCTGGACATAGATGCTTTTAGTAATCCATGGTCACTTTCCATTTAGGCTTTGGTACAATCATATGTGTGACCTTTGCATTTTGTGTCCAGAATACTACTGTGGTAAAATGTATATGTAGATCAGGTGACATAAGTATTTCTTCCACCATAAAGGGGAGTAATATTCTGGAAACTTATAAATTAGTACTGGGGATACAAATAGGTGTACCTTGTGTTGATGATTATTGAGATGATGCATGAATAGACCATATTGTGAATAAAGTATGTAACTGGATCCAACATTAAATAATGGATTGAGTTTGCATCTGAAAATATATTGGAAATCTTATATTGATATATATACCATCATTCCAACGAGTTATATATGCAATGGTATTATTAGGGTTACGGTTTGTTGTGAAGAGTGAGTTTTGCTTCAAAAATGATTATGGAATCGAAAATAATGTGTTTAGAAAGAAGTCTAGTGAAAAGACCAGTAAAGAAACATGGAGGAATACATGTGTTCTGAAGTAGTAAGTAATTGAAAGTGAACCAAATGCCAAAAAAATTTGTGAAGTTCTGGATGAAAAAATACATCCTATGATGTCCATAAACTGAAGAAATAGTAATGTACCAGTGTTGAGTAAAAATGAACTTCAAATTACACATCATGTCCCATAGCAATCTACTTGCATTGATGTTAAACTGGGTCAGTTACTGTAGAAATATTAGGATTTTTAAGCACCATCCACTGAACTAAGTTTTCAGTAGTAGGAAACCAAAATATATTTCAGGTTTATGAATATTACTGAGAATAATCTTGTGAAAATTTGAATTTAAATGAACATAAATGAATATGAATAAATTTAGGGAGTGTATAATAAGACACATATTTTTCATATTTTTTTAAAATCCGTAGAATATACACACACACACACGCACACACACACACACACATGCACACACACACACATTAATATTTAGCAATATATATGCCAATCGATATTCATCATGAAATATAATTCATTCACAAATCCAAAAATATTCATTTTACTGAACATGGATTTATGTATAGTGTTTTTCACTAGGAAGCTCACCCATAGGTGGAATTTTCAGTTCCATCATTATTTAGGGAGAGTCATCTCTTCTCACAATTTTTATATTCCAAAGTCAGTGATCTTACAAGAATGTACGTGTGATACCAGGTAGGATATTGTATATGCATAAAAAAATTACATGTGCTGAATAGGATACAGAGAAAGGGAGACAGGAATTTACATATGTGATAACTTTAAAAAATCATGGAGAAATATTAAAATGAAAAGTTTACTAAATTTAAAACACATACTCTTGATAAAGAGGAAGACAAATACAAATATACACCATGCTTCCTATAAAAGGACTGTACTTCTATTCAGTTAGGTTTTTTTTTCTCCATGATATTAGGATTAGTAGTCAGAGTCTAGTAGGGTATGGGTTAGTGTCAGGGATTCAGTATTTCAAATGGAAAATAGGAAAATGAATCTAATGTGTATGCAAACATGTGATACACAAAAATCTTCCCTCTCTTATCCAGAACAATACCTTGACATAACCATCGCTAAAAGTAAGACACAATTAGAGGAGAGGAGTTAGAAAACCTGTGAATACATATGTGGAATGAAAAATGCTCAGGAGTTCACAACACTGGAGGTGGTAAAACAGTTTACAAAAGTATGGGAGATGGTAAACACTTCAGAAACATGGAGCTGTGCTGACCTAAAGACTTATTGAGAAACTTCCTCTGAGGTTAGGCACAAGAAATATATGTATGGCAATATTTAAATCAATGGTTCTGCAACTGATGTGATTCTGCAATCTGGGTCTGCATCTATGAGACCTGGAGGACATGGTTCTTTATTTTGTAATGAACATGAGGCAGCAGGTCTGAAAACTCCCTTTGTAGGTAAACTGTTGCTACTGGGAGCTAAGTGTCTTCCCGTGTGGTCTGTGAAGCCATTTGGTCATCCTCCACTTTTCAGGGTGTTTCTTACTGCTGCACTGGGAATTTGGTATTTGCTTCATGAAATACAATATGTTAAACTGGGACACAATGCTGGAGGGAGTTCTGTCATGTGTGGTTGGTCAGGGTCGGCAAGAGAATGTACGAACCAGGCTTCTATCCCACATAGCTTTCCCCTTGACTATAGCAACCTGATTCTGAACATTGCCCTGAAACCTCTACATATAACAAGATGCCTTTACATATAAAGGTCTGCTGCCTGCACCATGTCAGTCGCAAGATTTGGAAGCCAATGGAAGATCCAGGTGGTCCTACCAAAAATATTTATTTACACACCTATAGTCCACTGCTCTACGCCCACTACCCAGCAGGCTCCAACTTACTGGCATCTCTGTTCTACACCATTTTCACGAAACTCAGTCAATCAAGGCACTGTTTGTTATACTCATGATCAGCAACAGGATATCTAAAGGTTATCCAGTGCCACCTGGTCATGGGGATTTCAAAAATTTCATGGTATTAATCTAGTCATTTTTCAAGGATGAAGTTGGAGGCACTGTGGGTTTCATTTAATTCAGGATCCATTAAATGGTGAGGAAGCTCATTTCAATGAAAGCTCTGGAGAACACTCACAGGCAAGCCTTCCCAAAGAGTGGCCAAAAGGACACATGAATCCAGGCCCATTGAGGTATACAATGTGAGGTCCATGTGTGTTTGGACTCTCAATTATGGCTACCAAGTCTTTAAGAATTAAAACATGTGATATCCTGGCTCAGAATCCCTGAGCTCTGTGGAAAGCCATCCTGGGCCTAGATCTCAGTTTCCAAAAGCGATTCTCATGCGTGGTCTCCTAAAATCCCAACACTATTCATGGCAATACTTCTCTGAGGTCAGTTCCAGAACTCAGTCTCTAAGGGGAATCACACCAGAGTTCAAGCCCTGGTGGACCCAGTCATCTCTTCCAACTACCACACAAATTACCACAATTAAAACAAGAACCCTCCCATATGGCCCTCATCTTCTTTCATATAGACACTCATCATAATCTGGCTGGAGGTTTCCATGAGGGGTGCAGACCAAGACAGTGTCCCAAATAAGCTCCTTTGCCCCTCATTTGCCTAAAGTCAAGGTGGCCTGGACACCCATCCGGTGAACCAAAAGTGATCAAATAGGCCTGCCGTTAATACCGCTCCAATTTGAGGACTACTGTCTGTGGGGTTTAGATTCTTTATGTGAATTTTAGTCATGAGAAAACCCAAGCACAATGGGCTAGCCTCTGCAGGTTTTGTAGAACTCTTTTGACCCAAAGGATCCCATTCTCACTTGATGGAAGTCAGGAACCTTACAGAGGAAGTCGAGAGACTTCCTCCCAATAATTGCTCTTTTGGCGAATTTTCTTTTGGATGCACACATGGTAACTTTCTTTAGATCCATCAGGTGCTGAGAATCTAAGCCACAGCCACACACAGGGCCAAGGGCATGATTCAGACACATCCCTTTCCAAAGCAATTAAGGAAAGTGCCACAGGTATGCCCATTCATTTCCATTTGAAAACTGTTTTCTTCAGGCTTCACAAAGGGGTGGCCTGAGGCAAAGAACTTCCTGACATTCAGGGCAACAGAACAATAGGTAAGCAAAAGGCCGAAAGCAGGGTTTCTCCTCTGAGACTGTCCTGGTCACACTGATATCTGAGTTTTCTGAGATGCTCGCCATCCCCTACAGCTATCCAGTACATGGCCATGTCACAGAGCTTGTAGGTGGTACATATCTTGGACACAAAACCATGGGCCTATTCTTGAGATTGGCCGGAATTCAGGACGAAAATAGAAACTTAGGAAGGTAGCAGGTGTTGCTCATCGATAAGGCAAGCTACAGTCCATTCATAAATGGGGCAATATGAATGCTGAGAAGATTTCTACTAGACACGACACATCCATTGATGGATTCTCTTTTCTAATGTCTACAACCACGGAAACAGTGGAATACACAGACATAGAAACACTCGCCCTGTGAAAAGACTTACTAGAAACAGTCCACTTCAAATGAAACAAACCGACTGTCCTACCTATTCTCAGAAAATGAGACAAAACCACAAACCCACAACCACACCCACAAAGGCACCTCCTTCCCCTAAGTAGGTTTGTGACTATCCAGAGTGTCCTCTGACTTGTGGGCCATAATATGTTCCCCCAAAATGGCCTTTCCTGTCTCAGATCTTGTCTCCTTGGCCAACTCTGTGAACTTCTTAGGAGCCAAAGGTGAGCTACTACCTGCTTTCTCATGAAAAGCCCTGCATCCGAGCTTTCCTGGCATTGGGCCTTCCTCACATCTGTAGGTACCAAAAAATACTGACCCTGTCCTTGGTAAATCCAAACAAGTGAGACCACTGGGACTGGGACTGGGACTGGCTCTGTGTGCCTGGCTTCCTGGATCCCACGTTCAGAGAGTTCCATCACCAAGAAAGTGAGGAGAGGTCACTTCCTTCCTGAACTGAATGAGGGCACTGTCTTGGCAGCCACTTTGTCCTAACTGTTGCTTCCAAGGGTCCCAAGAGATTGAGGCTGCCCCTACTTCCTGTGACATTTTCACAAGTTAGAATGGTATATCAACCAAAGGCACCCAGGAATAGATCTCCACACAGGCCTGGTTTGGTCCATGATCTCTACATTAAAAAAAAATCTGATTCAGACACAACCTTTTATCCTGACCGGGTTGTTTGCCATGGAAGATGACTTTTGGTCTCTCAGGTCCTTTATTGCTTCCTACATCTTCTCCAGGGATCATTTCTGCATGGACCTTTGAGGTTCTCAGCAGGTGGAAGTTTTTCTACATTTCTGTATTGTAATATCAACTCCTGCCCTGCTCTTCTGTAAAGTTAGATTGAGGGAACAGTGTCCGGTTATGGTTAAAAACATGCTCGATTTGGGTTAGAAATCATTTTGCTGGATGAATGATCGTATTGGGAACTTGCTATGTGTAGAAGAATATATAGGTGAAATATATGTGTGAAAAAAGAAATTTAAGTCTGATGTGAAGCAAAGAAGGGCATTGGGCCCTTGATAGGGATACGTGGTGTTGAATTACGTTCTGCAGAGTTGTCTCAGATAAATCGATATACAATGGCATAGCACCTTGTACGTTGCATGAATTAATGTAGAAGGAACATCACGTCAAAAAGGCATAGTCGGTAGTGAAAGGTTAATAAAATTAATAAAATAGGTACTTGTCACTTCCTGTTTTTCTGTATGCTTAACAAAACACTGTTGAAATCTTGAGAAATGTTTGCTAATCTTGTTCTAGAATGTACTGTTCCCAACAGCCGAACTGCAGAATGTACTCCCTCACTTGGTGTCATGCAAACCGCCCACTCGCCCTTACCCATCACTGAACTTCCCTCTCTTCCCTCTCCAAGGAAAGTATATAAGCTCTGCTTAAGCTGTTCTCAGAGGTCTCTGCTCTATTTAATTTAGCTCTGAGCTCCAGCATGCTGGACCACAAATAAACCCTTTGCTGTTGCATGAGACAGTCTCTTGGTAGTATCTTCCTCTGACACTCGCCTGACCTTTACATATTGAGTTTCCACTGAGTTCCAGCAGTGGCGGAAGAGAGAGAGACCCCAACGGGCTCCTCTCGGAGCAAGTAAGGCGCCTCTTTCTGGTTTCAGGTTTCTTGTTAGGGCTTGGCAAAATTGCTGGCGATGAAGAGCCTGGGCTCTCTCCGACGGTGGCTGAGAGACATGTCACAGAGACAAAGGGCACCTCTCTGGAGGACCCCGCAGAGAACTCGGGAAATCAAGGAACAATAGTCTTCTCGACTCAGTGATATTTTCTTTTAGATTCGTTATTGCCATACCATTGGGTTTTGCCGGCTACTCATTCCTGGTCTCAGTGTTGGATGTTCATTGCCTGTCTTTATGGTCTTGTCTTATCTGTGTCGTGTGTCCTTGCTTTTACTGTTTGTGGAACTTTCATTATGGAACAGAGCACGTCAATGCCTCTGTCCCTGACCCTTGATCACTGGACCAAAGTCCGCTTAAGGGCTCAGAATCTTTCTTTTTTTAGTAAAACGCTGGACCTGGCAGAATCTCTGTGCCTCAGAATGGCCCATCTTTGGAGTTGTATGGCCCCTAGAAGGATCTTTCTACTTCCCACTAATTTAAAAAGTCAGAGGTATTGTCTTTCAGCCAGCGCCACATAGCCATCCGGATCAACAGCCATATATCTTAACTTGGCAGGACCTCAGCAAATCTCCTCCTCCATGGGTGAAGCCTTTCCTTGCCCCTACCTCTGCTCCTACTCCTTCCCCCATGATCTCTCAAACCCTCTCAACCTCCTCCTCCTCCACCCTCTGTTCTCCCTGAGTCACAGATTTGACTCTACTGGACTCTTCTCCCCCTCCTTATCCCCTGCCCTCGTCCCCTAACACACAACACACTCTAAGTGATTCCGCTGCTGCTGACTAAGCCTCTCTACCATTGGAGGAAGCTAAGCCGGTAATAGGATCTGACAATGGACCGATGTTTATGACCCAGGTAAGTCAGGGGTTAGCCAGGAACCTGGGGATTAATTGGAAGTTAAATTGTGCTTATAGACCACAGAGTTCAAGACAAGTAGAAAGAATGAATAGAACTATTAAAGAGACCTTAACGAAATTAAGCTTAGAGACCAGCATAAGATTGGACTATGCTCCTGCCTTATGCAATGTTTCATGCAAGAAAAAATCCCTTTGTTTCTTTGAGTAACCTTACCACATGTGAAATTCTTTGTGGTGGCCCTCCTCCAGTAGGGGACCTAAGCCCAACTGTAAGACCTAAAGATCCTTTCCACACCCCCTTGCTTGACAGACTTAAAGATCTTGAAAGAACTCAGTAATACCTGTGAAAACAGCTGGCCACTGCCTACCCAACTGGGAACCAGGGGATTCCACATCCATATCAAGTAAGAGATTTCATCTATGTAAGATGATATCAGGTGTCATCCCTGGTACCCCGCTGAAAAGGACCATACCAGGTGCTATTATAACACCTACAGTGGTAAACGTAAACAGAATCACTTCCTGGATCCATACCTCTCATCTCAAGCCTGCTGCCTGTACAGAATCTTTCTGGAAACTGAAAAAGACTGGTAACAGTTTCAAATTGTGTATTCGCAATGTGAATAAGGTTATATACTCTCCCCTTGGCTACAAGTAGTCCTAACCCTCATCAGCCCATTAAGCAGTGATGGCTGATCACAAATCCTACTGGAAAAGAAGTATGGTCTATCTCGCATACAGCCCCCTTAGGGACCTGGTGGCCATCTCTCCACCCAGACATTTGTTAGCTGGCTATAGGTATTTCCTATTGTGATATCCCTGATGAAGAGGATCCCACTAAAATACCATTAAATCCCTTCTGTACCATAGATAATGGAAACAAACATTATGGATGTAGGGACACGCGAGCCAGATGCAGGTTGGCTAGTCTAGATTACTAAGTTTGCCTGGCAGACTATCAAAGCCACAAAGAGTAATGGCTGTGTGGGGGAAAAGCCGACTTTTTCTGTATGTCATGGGAATGTGTGCATACAGGGGCTGCCTGATGGAACCCCAATTCTTCATCAAATTCACTACACAGCATTGGCCACATTACCAATTAGACAACCAAAAACTATGGCACCCAGAGGGGTCTCTAGATCCTCAAATTTTTCATGACCTTTTTAACTTCTGCAAGTGCTCAAAAGAGTGAAAGGAAATTCCCCTATGTGGAAGCCTTTTCCCTCCCTCACTCACATCCTGAACTATGCTTCTCCAATAGATCATTATCCTCAGCCTTCTGCTCCAGACCCTCTGATGTCACTCCCATCTCAGCAACTTGATTTCTCCCCTCCAATAACTAGATCAGAAACCCAAAACTCCACCAGTTCTCAGACCATCGCCCCCTCTCTGAGGTAGCAGGTACATAGGTACCGCTCCACCGACTCATTCCTCTCATCTCCTGTCAGTGCCCTCACCGGGTCCCACCAGGTCCTCTTACCAGCTAACCCAATGCTCAAACGAGCTGAGGAGAGCCCTGAGACCCTTATCCAAGATGTAATATAATTGGCCTTTAAAGTTGCTTTGTCATCACTGAAAACAGGTTAGTAAAATTTAAAGTCCCTCACAGGATTTTGGGATCCTCACTCCCGTCTTTCACTCTGCTCTACCTGATCTACTGCTCAAGTTTGCTGCTAGGAAATTCCCAATACCCTTTCGCATTATTCTTTTACATCTCTCTTTTCCCTCATTCGCAGATCCTCGGAGGTGCTCTCAGCCCCACCTTCCCCGTCTTTCCCCCTCTGTACCAGGCCCACAGAAAAGTCTTAAATGACCTTCTTCAGAAGTCTTCACCATGGCTGAGTTTTGAACTTTCAGCAAAACAGTCCCAATAAAGACTTTAATGTAGATAAACTTTCTCTTTCGTATTGCCCTGTTCTACTTGGCCACTGGCTAAAAATCTCAGTACTTCTAAGCTAGACAACCCCTAACTAGTTTTTCACAAAATATGTGAACAAGTCCTCTGGCCTTCAGCTGGGGCTTCACAGAGATGGCTACATTTCTAAGATAAAGAAATTACCAACCGGGCTCCATGGTAACAGCTGGCAGGGGGAAAATAAGAAATGGAAGAAAAAGCTCTCCTCCTCCCAGGTGTCCTTGAAAAGTTAACTTGCCCAGAACAGAAGGAAAAACAGAAACAAATACTGCTTTTTTAAACTTCTGAAGACTGTGAACTTCTGAGCCCCATCCCTTATATGTTGGGTACAAAATTCTGAAACTACCTAAACTTGAGTTTCAGGGGATTAATTGATTACAATAGAAGCAATGCCCTCTGAATCCGGTTGCAACCAAATAGGACTGTTTCCCTCTCTTGAGTGCTATCTTAGGTGCCTTGCTTTGTCAGTGCCTACAACAGCATAATTCTATATACTTAAACATCGTTTATGTTTTCATGAAATGATCAGGATATGTGATAAATTGTGTAATGGTGCAGATGTTTCCCAGAGTGCTCTATCATGATGCAGGTTCATTTGAAGATCAAATAGGGGGGGCATACAACCGGTTCCACTGGGAACATATATCCCTCACTTTAGCCATCCTATTAGGAATAGGAGTTGCTGCACGGGTGGGCAGAGGAACCAGTGGCATTGTCCATGGGACACAAAAGATGACCCAATTAGAAGCAGCAATAGAGCAAAAGTAAGATATTAGAAACCTCCTTCAGGGCTTTGCATGAAACTTTAACCTCTCTCTCTGAAGTTGTTTTACAGAACAGTTGAGGGTTGGACCTCCTCTTCATTAGAGAAGGGGGGCTTTGTGCTGCATTGAGGGAAGAATGTTGTTTTTATGCTGACTATACTGGAGTCGTAATAAAATCTATGAGTAAATTTAAAAGACACCTTGAAGAGCATCAACAAATGAGAGAGGGCCCAAAAGGGTGGCTTGAGTCTTGGTTCACAAAGTCCCCCTGGTTAACTACGTTTTTATCAACCCTGGCCGGTCCAATAATAATCCTCATATTATTGCTAACTATAAAACCCTGTTTGCTCAACCGTGTAATATCTTTTCTCCAGGCTCAAATTGGAGGAGTTAAACTTATGGTAATACCCCACTAGCAGACATTGAATGTGACACCCTCCAATGATCATTTGTATGATTAAAATTAGCCAGAAGAAGAAGTGGGGAATGAAATATTAATAAAATAGGTACTTGTCACATCTTGTTTTTCTGTATGCTTAACAGAACGCTGTTGAAATCTTGAGAAATGTTTGCAAAATTTGTTCCCAGAATGTTCTATTCCCAGCTGCCAAATTGCAGAATGTACTCCCTCTCCCAGTTGCATGCAAACCGCCCACTCGCCCTGACCCATCAATACAATTCCCTCCCTTCTCTCTCCAGGGAAAGTATATAAGCTCTACTTCAGCTATTCTCAGGGCTATCTGCTCTATTCAGGTGAGCTCTGAACCCCAGCATTCTGGACACCCAATAAACCCTTTGATGTTGCATGAGATAGCCTGTTGGTACTCTCCTCCTCTGAAGCTCGCACCACGTTTACTTGGATGATTGAATGTAGAAGAGAACATCCAGTCAAAAAGGGATAGTCTGTAGCATTAGGAAGATAGTCAGTAAGTTTAGGAAGAAGGGTGAGTATAAGATTTGGAACAAAAGTTTCTTAGCAATAGGATTTCGATTAGAGAGTGAATGTAAATGTCAGCACAAGTGAAGAGTCAGTCACAATGATGAAGTGGGGAAAATATGTAGGAAAGCATATATCAATAGAGACATTACAAAATCAGGCAAAGTATAAAGTGTGTGATAGGATTAGACATTTTGAACAGGGTTGAGTTTAAATATATAATCTTAGGAAGAAACAAATATGTAGTCACAAATAGGATTGACATTTGAGAGCATTGGGCAAATTTCAGGTGGATGAATATTTTGAGAATAATCTTGTGAATAGTTGATTATAAATCCACATACATGAACATGAATGAATTTAGGGAGTGAATATAAGACACATATATTTCATATTTTGAAAAATCTGGAGAGTGTGTATATATATATATATATATATATATATATATATATATATATATACACATATATATATATACATATATATACATATACATAAAACAAACACACAGACAAAAAAGTAGCAATATATATGTCAATCAAAATTCATTATAAAATATATACCATCCACAGATCTAAAAATATTCATTTTACTGAACATGGATTTATGTATAATGCTGTTCAACTAGCAAGCTCACCCATAGGTTGAATATTCAGTTCCAACAGGGTTTAGTAGGAGTGATCTCTTCTAACAATTTGTATCTGCCAAGTCAGCCACCTCACAAGAATGTACGTGTGGTACCAGATAGGAATCTATATGTGCATATAAGAATACAGAGAAAGGGAGACATCAATTCACATATTTGTTAACCTTAAAGATACAAGGACAACTATTTCAACAAACAATTGACTAGATTTATAACTCCAACTCTGTATCATGCAAAAGGCAAGTCCATCTATACACCATGCCTACTCTGTACTGCTTGTATTTCTATTCTTTATGGGTTATTTTTCTCCATCATATTAGGATTAGTAGTCAGAGTCTGGTAGGGTATGGGTTAGAGTCAGGTATTCAGTATTTTGAATTGAAAATAGGACACTGAATCCAATGTGTATGCAAATATATGCTACGGAAAAATCTTCCCACTCTCCTCCAGAACAATGCCTTGACATTACCTTCGCCCCAAGTAAGACACAATTAGAGGAGAAGAGTTAGAAAATCTGTGAATACATATCTAGAATGGAAAATGCTCCAGATTTCACATCTTTGGAGGTGGTAGAGGAGTTTCCAAAAGTAAGAGACAGGGTAAACACTCCACAAACATGGAGCTCTGCTGGCCAAAAGACTTTTTGAGAATCTGCCTCTGAGGTTGGGCACTTGAAATATATGTTGTTGTCAGGAGCTTTAGCTTTATTTGTAGTGAAACCATCAAAGCTGGATCTGCATCTATGTGACCTGGAGGAAATGGTTACTTATTTTCAAATAAAAATGAGGCAGCAGTGATGAATTCTCTTTTTGTAGGTAAACTTTGGCCACTGAGGGCTAAGGGTCTTCCCGTGTGGACTGTGAAACCAATGTCATCCTCAAATTTTCGTGGTGTTTCTTGCTGCTGCACTGGGAGTTTGGTATTTGCTTCATGAAATACAACGAGTTCAAATGGGACACAGTGCTGAAGGGAGTTCTGTCAGGTGTGGTTGGCAGGGTCTCCAGGAGAATGCACCAACCAGGGTTCTATCTCAAGTAGCTTGCCCCCTTGACAATAGCAACATGATACTGAACATTGCCCTGAAACCTCTCCATATAAAAATATGCCTTTACATATATGGGTGTGATGGTTGCACCATGTCAGTCACAGCCATTTGGAAGCCAATGGAAGATCCACATGGCCCCACCACAGATGTTTTATCACACATTTGCATAACACAGCTCTAGGCCCACTACTTACCAGGCCCCAACTTACTGGCATCTCTGTTCTACACCATTTTCATGAAACCCAGTCAATCAAGGCCCTGTCTGGTATACTCAGGATCATCAACAGGACATCAAAGGTCCTCCAGTGCCAGCTGGTCATCGGAATTTCTAAAATTTCATGGTAATTATCTAGCATTTTTTCACAGATGCATTTGGAGGCAATGTTGGTTTCAATTCATTCAGGAACCATTAAATGGTGAGGAAGCTAATTTCAGGGAAATCTCTGGAGCACTCTCACAGGCAAGTCTACCCAAAGAGTGGCCAAAAAGTCACATGAAGCCAGGCCCATTGAGGTCTACAAAGCGAGGTCCAAGTGTGTTTTGAATCTCAATTATGCCTGCCAAGTCTTTCAGAATAAAATCATGTAATATCCTGGCTGTGATTCCCAGTGTTCTGTGGAAAGCCACTCTGGGCCTTGATCCCAGGTTCCCAATGGCAACTCTCATTCCTGGCCTCCTAAAATCCCCACACAATTCATGTCAATACTTCTCTGAGGTCAGTTCCAGAACTCAGTCTCTAAGGGGAATCACAGCAGAATTCATGCCCAGGTGGACCCAGTCATCTCTTCCAACTGCCACACAAATGACCACAATTATAACCAAAACACTCCTACATGGCCCTCATCTTCTACCATAAAGATACTCATCATAACATCTGGATGGAGGTTTTCATGAGAGGCACATCCCAAGACAGTGTCCAAAATAAGCTCCCTTGCCCCTCATTTGCCGAATGTCAGGGTGGCTTGGACACCCTTCCTGTGAACCAGGAGTGATCAAATAGGCCTGCCCTTAATACTGCTTCGCTTCTCCAATTTGAGGCTCTCTGACTGTGGGGTCTAGATTCTTTTTGTGAATTGGAGTCATAAGAAAAGCCAAGCCCCTCTGCAGAGATTTGAAGAACTCATTTCACCCAAAGAATCCCTATTCTGACATGATGGATTTCAGAAACCTAACAAAGGAAGGCAATATAATTCATGCACATTGATTGAACGTTTTTCCATTTTGGTTTAGATGCACATATGGGATCTTTCTTTACATCTATCAGGTGCTGAGAATCTAAGTCACAGCCTAAAACTGGGCAAAGGGCCTGAATCAGACACATCCTTTTCCAATGAAATTAAGCAAAGAGCCAGAGGTGATGCACATTCATTTCCATTTGAAAACTGTTTTCTTCAGGCTTAACAAAGGGGTTGCATGAGACAAAGACCTTCCTGATATTCAGGGCAACAGAACAATAGGTAAGCAAAAGGCCCAAAGCAGGGTATCTCCACTGAGACTTTCCTGGTCACACTGATATCTGAGTTTTCTGAGATGCTGGCCATTCCATTCAGGTATCCAGTACATGGATTTGGTACATATCTTGGACACATAACCATGAGCCTATTCTAGAGAGTGGCCAGAATTCAGGAAGAAAACAGGGACTTAGGAAGGTATTAGGTGTTGTCCGTGCATAAGGCAAGCCACACTCCATTCATAAATTGGGCAGGATGAATGCTGGGAAGCTTTATACTAGACATGACACATCCATTGCTGCATTCTCTTTTCTCATGTCTACTACCACAGGCACAGTGGGATACACAGACATGGAAACACTCACCTCTTCAAATGACTTACCGGAAACAGTTCACTCCAAAACAAACAAACCGCCATTCCTACCTATTTTCAGAACATGAGACAAACCACAAACCCACACCCACTCCCAAAAAGGCACCTCCTTCCCCATAGGTGTATGACTAACCAGAGTGTCGTCTGACTGGTGGCCATACTCTGTTCTTCCGAAATGGCCTGTCCTCTCTCAGATCTGTTTTCCTTGGCCAACTCTGTAAAGTTGTAAGGAAAAAGTGGAGAGCCACTACCTGCTTTCACAGGAAAGCTCCCTATTCAGAGCTCTCCAGGCATTTGGTAATCCCACTTCAGTAGGTACCAAGAATGACTGACTCTATCTTTGGTAAATCCAAACAAGTGAGCCCACTGGGACTGGGCCTGGGACTGCCTCTGGGTGCCTGGCTCCTTGGATACAAAGTTCAGAGAGTTCCATCACCAAGGAAATGAGGTATGTCACATTCTTTGGAACTGAATGAGGTCACTGCCTTGGCAAATGTATATATTATGATGTTCAAAAACTGAAGAAATAATAATGTACCAGTGTCGAATACAAATGAATGACAAATTACATATCATGTCCCATAGGAGTCTACTTGCATTGATGTTAGACTGGGTCAGTTACTGTAGAATAATTAGGATTTGTATGCACAATTCACTGAAGTTAGTTTTAAGTACTAGGAAACAAATATGTATTGCAGGTGGATGAATATTTCTGATTATAATCTTGTGAAAAGTGGATTATAAATCCACATACATGAACATGAATGAATTTAGAGAGTGTATATTAGACACATATATTTCATATTTTGAAAAATTTGGAGAGTATATCTATATCTATATCTATATCTATATCCATATCTATATATATACACACACACACACACAAACACACACACACAACACTCACAGACATTAAAAAGTACCAATATAAATGCCAATCGAATTCATCAGTAAATATATATCATCCACAAATGCAAAAATATTTATTTTACTGAACATGAGTTAATGTATAATGTTGTTCTACTAGGACGCTCTCCTATAGGTTGAATTTTCATTTCCAACAGCATTTAGGAGGAGTGAACTCTTCTCACAATTTGTATCTGCCAAGGCAGCAACCTCACAAAAATGTACGTGTGATACCTGGTAGGATTCTATATATGCATATAAATATACATGTGTGAATAGGCTACAGAAAAGGGAAACAAGAATTCACATATTTGTTAAGTTTAAAAACACATGGAGAATATTTCAATTAAAATTTGACTAGATTTATAACTCCTACCTTATATAATGCAAATGTCAAGTCCAACAATACAACATGTCTCCCCTGAAGTGCTTGTATTTCTATTGTGTTGGGTTAATTTTCTCCATTATATTAGGATGAATAGTCTGAGTCTACTAGGTATGGGTTAGTGTCAGGGATTCAGTATTTCGAATGGAAAATTGGAAAATGAATCCAATGTGTATGTAAATATATGCTGCACAAATATCCTAGTGCTCTCATCCAGAACAATGCCTTGACATTACCTTCACCACAAGTAAGACACAATTAGAGGAGAAGAGTTACAAAATCAGTGAATACATATCTGGAATGGAAAATGCTCAGGAGTTCACAACCTTGGAGGTGGTAGAGCAGTTTCCAAAACTAAGGGACAGGGTAAACACTCCAAAAACATGGAGCTCTGCTGGCCTAAAAACTTTTTGAGAAACTGCCACTGAGTTTTGCACTTGAAATATATGTTGTTTTCAGGAGATTTGGCTTCCTTTGTAGTGAGATCATCAAAGCTGGGTCTGCATCTATGTGACCTGGAGGACATGGTTTCCTATTTCCAAAGAACTAGATGAAGCAGTGCTGAATCC
Organism: Callospermophilus lateralis; assembly: GCF_048772815.1. NCBI lineage: Eukaryota > Metazoa > Chordata > Mammalia > Rodentia > Sciuridae > Callospermophilus > Callospermophilus lateralis. The sequence continues at coordinate 6,171 of NW_027513213.1, read as the reverse complement.
TCTCTTTGAAGGTAAACTGAGGCCACTGGGGACTAAGTGTCTCCCCGTGTAGACTGTGAAGCCATTTGGTCCTCTTCCACTTTTTGTGGAGTTTTTGCTGCTGCACTGTGAGTTTGGTATTTGTTTCACGAAATACTAGGAGCTAAACTGGGACACAGTGCTGGAGGGAGTTCTGTCACGTGTGGTGGGTCAGGGTCTGCAAGAGAATGCACCAACTAGGCTCCTATCTCTCACAGCTTGCCCCATTGCCCCCTTGTCCATATCAACCTGATTCTTAATTTTCCTCTGAAAACTCTCCATATAACAATATGCCTTTACATATAAGGGTCTGCTGGCTGCACCATGTCAGTTACAAGCCATTTGGAATGCAATGGTATGTCCACATGGCCCTACCACGGATGTTTTATCAAACACCTCCCCACCACTGCTCTAGACCCACTACTCAGCAGGCTCCAACTTACTGGCATCTCTGTTCTACACCATTTTCATGAAACTCAGTAAGTCAAGGCACTGTCTGGTATAATCATGATCAGCAACAGGACATCCAATGTTTCTCCAGTGCCACCTGGTCATAGGAATTTCAAAAATTTCATGGTATTTATCTAGCCATTTTTCAAGCATGAAGTTGGAGGCACTGTGGATTTCAGTTCATTCAGCAAACATTAAATGGTGAGGAAGCTCATTTCAATGAAATCTCTGGAGAACTCTCACAGGCACGGCTTCCCAAAGAGTGGACAAACGGTCACATTAGGCCAGGCCCATTGAGGTCTACAATGTGAGGTCCATGTGTGTTTTGACTCTCAACTATGGCTGCCATTTCTTTAAGAATAAAATCATGTGATATCCTTGCTGAGATTTCCAGTCCTCTGTTGAAATCCACCCGGGGCCTAGGTCTCAGTTTCCAAGAGCGACTTTCATGCGTGGCCTCTTAAAATCAAAACAAAATTCATGGCAATGCTTCTCTGAGTTCATTTCCAAAACCCAGTCTCTAAGGGGAATCACACCAGAGTTCAACCCCACGTGTACCCAGTCATTTTTTCCAATGCCACACAAATGACCAAAATCAAAACCAAAACACTCCCACATGGCCCTCATCTTATTCCATATAGTCAATCATCTTAACCTCTGGCAGGAGGTTTCCATGAGGGGCGCAGCCCAAGACAGTGTCCAAAATCAGCTCCTTTGCCCCTCATTTGCCTAAAGTCAGGGTAGCCTGGACACCGTTTCTGTGAACCAGGAGTGAACAAATAAGCCTGCCTTTAATACTTCTTTGTTTCTCCAATTTCAGGCCTACTGATTTTCGGTATCAATTCTTTAGGTGATTTAGAGTCATGCGAAAACACAAGCACCTCTGCAGGGCTTTGAAGAACTCATTTGACCCAAAGAATCCCTATTCTCATTTGATGGAGTGCAGGAACCTAACAGAGGAAGGCAAGAGACTTCATCCACAATGAATGATATTTTTTGCCATTTTGGTTTTGGAAGCTCACATGGGATCATTCTTAAGATCCATCAGGTGCTGAGAATCTAAGTCACAGCCACACACAGGTCCAAAGGCTGATAAAGACACATCTCTTTCCAAAGCAATTAAGCAAAGAGCCACAGGTGAGGCCCATTCATTTCCATTTGAAAACTGTTTTCTTCAGGCTTCACAAAGGGGTGGCCTGAGGCAAAGACCTTCCTGACATTCAGTGCAACACAACAATAAGTAAGCAAAAGGCCCAAAGCAGGGTTTCTGCACTGAGATTTTTTTGGTCATACTGATATCTGAGTTTTCTGAGATGCTCGCCATTCTCTTCAGGTATCCAGTACATGGCCATGTCACAGAGCTTGGCGGTGGTACATTTTTTGGACACAAATCCATGAGCCTATTCTGGAGAGTGGCCAGAATTCAGGAAGAAAACAACAACTTAGAAAGATAGCAGGTGTTGCACATCGATAAGACAAGCTGCAGTCCATTCATATATTGGGCAGGATGAATTATGGGAAGATTTATACTAGACAGGACACATCCATTAATGCATTCTCTTTTCTAATGTCTACAACAACAGACACAGTGGGATACACAGAAACAGAAACCCTCGCCGTGTCAAATGACTTACTAGAAACTGTCCACTCCAAACCAAACAAACCGCCTTTCCTATCTATTCTCAGAACATGAGACAAAACAACAAACCCACACGCACTCCCACAAAGGCACCTCCTTCCCCCAAGTAGGTCTGTGACTATCCGGAGTGTCCTCTGACTGGTGGGCCATACTATGTTCCCCCGAAATGGCCTGTCTTCTCTCAGACCTTCTTTCCTTGACCAACTCTGTGAAGATGTCAGGAAAAAGTGGTTAGCCACTACCTGTTTTCTCAGGAAAGGTCCATCTTCAGAGCTCTCCTGGCATTTGGCCATCCTCACATCATTAGGTACCAAGAAAACTGACTCTGTCCTTGGTAAATCCAAACAAGTGAGCCCACTGGGACTGGGACTGGGACTGCCTCTGGGTGCCTGGCTTCTTGGATACCAAGTTCAGAGAGTTCCATCACCAAGGAAATGAGGTATGTCACATTCTTTGGAACTGAATGAGGTCACTGCCTTGGCAACCACTTTGTCCTAACAGTTGCTTCCAAGGGTAACATAAGATGGAGGTTGCCCCTACTTCCTGTGACACTTTCATAAGGTAGAATGTATATCAACCATTTGCACCCGGGAACAGCTCTCCACTCAGGCCTGGTTTGGTCCATCTTCTCTACAATAAGAAGAGAGAGATTCAGATTCAGACACATCCCTTCATCCTGACCAGGTTGTTTGCCATGGAAGATGACTTTTGCTCTCTCAGGTGCTTCATACCTGCCTACAACTTCTCCAGGTATCATTTGTGCATGGACATTTGAGGTTCTCATCAAGTGGAAGGTCCCCAACTTTCCTGTATTGTAAGAACTACTCTCACAGCTCTTTTGTCCATTTTGGTTTGGGATGCACACATGGGATTTTTCTTTAGACCCATCATGTGCTGTGAATCTAAGCCACAGCCTCACATAGGGCTGAGAGGCTGATTCAGAAACATCCATTTCCAAAGCAATTAAGCAAAGAGGCACAGGTAATGACCATTCTTTTCCATTTGAAAACTATTTTCTGCAGGCTTCACAAAGTGTGGCCTGAGGCAAAGACCTTCCTGACATTCAGGGCAACAGAATAGGTAAGCAAAAGGCGCAAAGCAGGGTTTCTCCACTGAGACTTTCTTGGGCATACTGATATCTGAGTTTTCTGAGATACTCGCCATTCCCATCAGCTATCCAGTACATGGCCATGTCACAGAGATGGAGGTGGTACATATCTTGGACACAAAATCATGAGCGTATTCTGGAGAGTGTCCAGAATTCAGGAAGAAAACAGGAATTTAGAAAGATGGCAGGAGTTGCCCATCCATACGGCAACCTGCAGTCCATTCATTAATTGCACAGGATGAATGCTTTGAAGCTTTCTTGTAGACAGGACACATCCATTGATGCATTCTCTTTTCTAATGTCTGCAATCACGGACACAGTATGATATATAGACACAGAAACACTCACCTTGTCAAAGGACTTACTAGACACAGTCCACTCCAAAACAAACAAACCAGCTTTCCTAACTATTCTCAGAACATGAGACAAAACCACAAACTCACACTCACACCCAAAAAGTCACCTCCTTTCCCCAAGTAGGTCTGTGACTATCCGGAGTGTCCTCTGACTTGTGGGCCATACTATGTTCCCCCAAAATGGCGTGTCCTGTCTCCAATCTGGTCTCTTTGGCCAACTCTGTGAAGTTGTCTGGAGCCCATGGTGAGAAACTACCTGCTTTCTCTGGAAAGGCCAGTCTTCATAGTTTCCAGGCATTTGGCTGTCCTCACATCAGTAGGTACAAAGAAAGAGTGACTCTGTCTTGTTAAATCCAAACAAGTGAGCCCACTGGGACATGGAGTGGGTTTGACTCTGTGTGCCTGGTTTCCTGGATCCCAAGATCACAGACTTTCATTACCAAAACTGTAAGGTGATGTCACTTTCTTCAAGATCTGAATGAAGTCACTGCCTTGGAAACCACTTTGTTTTAACAGTTGCTTACATGGTTCCCAAAAGATGGAGGCTGCCTCTACTTGCTGTGACTCATTCATATGTTAGAATGGTATATCAACCATAGGCACCGGGGAACAGCTCTCCACACAGGCATGGTTTGGTCCATCTTCTCTACATTAGGAAGAGAGAGGCTAATTCAGACACATCCCATCAACCTGACCAGGTTGTTTGCCATGGAAGATGACTTTTGCTCTCTCATGTCCTTCATAGCTGCCTACATCTTCTCCAAGGATCATTTCAGCATGGACCTTTTAGGTTTTCAGCAGCTGGAAGATCGCCTATATTCCTGTATTGTAAGACCAACTCTGTCCCTGCTCTTCTGTAAAATTAGATTGAGGGAAAAGTGTATGGTTAGGGTTAATAACATGTTCAATTTGGGTTAGGAATCATTCTCTGGAATGAATATTTGTATTAGGAACCTGTGATATTTATAAGAATATATAGGTGAAATATAAGTGTGAAAACAGAAATCTAGGTAAGTTTTGAAGCCCAGAAGGGCATTGGGCCCTTGATTGGGATACTTAGCATTGATTTATGTCCTGCACAGTTGTCTCAGTTAAATCAATATACTATGGCATAGGACCTTCTAATTTGGATGATTGAATGTGGAAGAGAACATCCAGTCAAAAAGGGATATTCAGTAGGATTAGGAAAATAGTCGGTAGGTTTAGATAAAAGAGTGAGTATAGGATTTGGACCAAAAGTTCTTTAGCAATAGGGTTTCAGGTAGAGAGTGAATGTAAATGTCAGCACATGTGAAGAGTCAGTCACAATGATGAACTGGGTAAAATATGTAGGAAAGCAATATTTTGAAGACGTATAAATTAATTGGGGGTACAAATAGGTGTACCTTGTGCCTATGAATATAGAGATAATGCATGAATAGACCATACTGTGAATAAATAATATAACTGGTTCAAACTTTAAATAATGGATTGAATTGATTTCTGAAAATATACAGGAAACCTAATATTGATATACAATCATCCATTCCAAACAGTTATGCTTCTAATGGTGATATTAGATTTATGGTTTATCATAAAAAGTGTGTGAGTTTTGCTTCAAAACTGATTATGAAATTAAAAAAAATGTGTTTGCAGAGAAGTCTCATGAAAAGACCAGTCAAGAAACCGGGAGGAATACATGTGTTCTGAAGCAGGAAATGATTAAAAGTGAAAAAATACCTATAAAGTTGTGAACTTGTGGATGAAATATATATCCTATGATGTGCAAAAACTGCAGAAATATTAATGTAGCAGTGTTGAATATAAATGAACGTCAAAATACACATCATGTCCCATAGGAATCTACTTGCATTGATGTTAAACTGGGTCAGATACTGTAGAATTATTAGGATTTGTATGCACCATTCACAGAAGTGAGTTGTCAGTACAAGGAAACAAATATGTATTTCATGTGGATGAATATTTCCAATAATAATCTTGAGAAAAGTTGATTATATTTCCTCATGCATACATGAAAGAATGTATGAATGTAGAGAGTGTATATAAGACACATATATTTCATGTTTTGATAAATCAGGAGAGTATATATATATATATATATATATATATATATATATATATATATACCAAAAAAACACACAGAGAAACATAAAAAAGTAGCAATATATGCCAAATGAAATTTATAATGAAATATATAACATCTACTGATGCAAAAATATATACTTTACTGAACATGGAATTATGTATAATGTTGTTGTACTAGGAAGCTCACCCATAGGTTGAATTTTTAGTTCCAACAGCGTTTAAGAGGGGTAGTCTCTTCACACAATTTATATCTGCCGAGTCAGCAACCTCACAAAAATGTACGTGTGATACCAGGTAGGATTCAATATGTACATATAAAAATACATGTGCTGTATAGGCTACAGAGAAAGGGAGGCAGGGATTCACATATTTGTTAATTTTAAAAACACATGAAAAACTATTCCAAATAAAAATTCACTAGATTTATAACACCTACCATTTATTATGCAAAAGAAAAGTTCAAAAATACACCATGCCTTTTCTGACCTGCTTGTATTTCTGTTCTATTTCGGTTA